>NC_067402.1:19423900-19541400 GCF_016432865.1 Antechinus flavipes
GAACAAGCCAGAGGAATCCTGTTCCTGCTGAAGCTTCGCTGCGAAGGTGAGGGATGATGTGCATAAACTACAAGAGGGAGGACAAAGAAAATGGAAGACAACCGTGGTGAAGGAGCTTCTCGTGCTTGGAGGGACCACACGAGGTGCTGTCTGAGGCGAGGTTTGAAGGACGATGGGGACATTATGAGGGAGGGCATTCCAGACACGGGAGCGGTAGGGAGCGGGCAGCTGGAATGTCAAGTTCAAAGGACAATGAGTCAGCTAATGGAGTTGGAATGTAAAGTTCATGGAGGGAAGTAAAGGTTGGGGAAGGAGGTCGGGGGTTACCTGGAAAGGTCAGAATGGGTCATGCTGTGCAATATTTTAGATACTAGAGGATTTTATATTTGATCTTGGAGAAAATAAATTCATCCAGAAATCTATTTGTCCATCCATCCATCTCCGTCCATCCATTTCTATCTATCCAAACATCTTTATCTATTTTGTCTCTCCTTCTTTCTTTCTCTCATCTTTTTTCTCTCTCTCACTCTCTTTTCTCCCTGTCTGTCTGTCTCTGTCTCTCCCTCCCTTTTTGTATGTGTGTGTGGGGGTCTCTTTCTCTTCTTTCTTCTCTTACTTCTTCATTTTCTCCCATTCTTTCTTCCTCTTTTCTCCCTATCTGTCTGTCTCTCTAGCTCTATGTCTTTGTCTCTTGTCTCTTTCCTCTCCACATTGTGGGCAGCCAGAGAGTATCCACAGTAAGAGAACATAATATGTTACAGGGGAGAGTCAGAGGGAAACATCCCTGGTCACATGGAGCAAGCTTAAGGCTCAGGAAACACATTTAGAGCCAGGAAAAAAAAAAAAAATTCTTAGTAATGAAGTGATATTAATTATGAAACTATATGCTAGAAAGTCCTAATTACAGTTGCTCAATTGATTAACATTTTTAAGGGAGGATGATATTTTATATATTATTCACTTAGTTTCCAAACACAAAAACCCACTGGCTCCTGCAACCTGGCTTTAAGGGTCTCCTATAGCTCGGTCCAGGGCATTCTGTTTTTCCTTTCCTCAGCTTCCAGTGCATCCTTAAATCGTCACAGGACGTGGGACCAAATCCACTGCCAGAACAGAACACGAGGAAAACAAATCCTTTCCAGAGGTTACTGAAAAAAGAGATGCACGAGGGAGCTCCATCCCTTGGGCAGAATGCCGACCTCTTTCCAGATAGCTAATGGGTTTAACAGAGATCATTTTTCCCGTGTGCTTCTGGGACGCCAGCAGCTCTCATAGTCGAACCGGGGTTCAATCACATACTTGACTTCCTGCAGCTGTTTCTCGTTCAGATCCTTCCTCTCTCAAGGGCATTACACCCAAAAGGGTGATCTGAACAACAACACAAAAGGAATATGGGAGCTGCCAAGAGACTGCTATTGTCTGAATTCTTCCAACTCTATTAAAATCTCTCCCATTGAGAAAATAGAACAAAGCAACCTATTTAGTCTTTCTCCCATAGTCAAAGATATTTCATGGACATCATGATCTCTGTAGAGTCATGTGAAATAGGACAAGGTATCCATTGGCATTTACAGCTGGGGAAACTGAGGTTGCATAAAGCACACTGTGATTCAGTTTTATTAAATCCCTTGAAGTTCCTTCTTCATTCTCATTATCTGGGGTGAGCAAAATGTCTTGGGTTTCCATCATAGCCCTTGAACCTGACTAATGACCTAGTCAGCCCACAGACATAATAATAACTTAAGTTTTATTAGAGCCCAGAACTCGAAGGCCTTTGGCAGTTTGGCCAAAAGAAAGGGGAATTTACAAAATTGTCTGCCTGTCCCAAGCAAACCTCAACCCCCCTGGAGCTGAGTATGATGGAAATAAGATCCCAAGCTCCCCTTTTTTTTTTTTTTTTGGCTTGTATGTGGACTTGTAATCTCAATACGTGGCCGTAGTTTGGAGACGTATAGGTTTCTTCAACTCATCGATGCTTCAATGACTCCACATCTCTTTGCTCCAAACCGTCTTTGCATTCCTGGATCTCAGCACGGGATCGGCACATGGCAAAGCTTTAATAAAGGCAATATTAGGTGGGCTCAGAGTCAGGAAGATCAGAATTCAAGTCCTGTCTCTGATACCTACCACCTATCTGTGCCCTTGGATAAGCCATTTATCCTTCCTCACTCTGCCTCTTCGGCTATAAAATGGGAGTGATAATAACACCTGCCTCCCCGAGTTGTTGTGAGGATCAGGAGGGATCATGTTTATAAAAAGCTCCCTAACTGCTAGTTATTACTAAATAAGTCACAGTTTCCTCATCTGTGAAATGGGGATGTGATATTACCTATGTCACAGGGTGGTCATGAAGAACTCTTTGGAAAGCACAACATGATATATAAATGTAAGTTATTCTCTCTCTGTGATGGAACAAGGCTGGCCATAGGAGAAATCGTAAGACTGACCAATGTTGCTTTTTCTCCTGCCCTTTTCTGCAACTCTTGTTCCTGTGTAAACCCCCTGTCTCTACTGTATCCCTTGTACCTCATCCATGGCTACTTTCCTGGCCCCCTCCATGCTCTGGACCTCCCTAGCTCTCAGTCCTTCAAAACTTCCCTGTCTTAGGAGATATCACAGCGCCAAAGGGACAACCTTCACATTTCTTTAAACTGATTCTTTTGAAGGTGTTCATAGATTCTAATGGGAGAATGGGTTCCTTCTTCTATAGTAAGACCGAGAAAAGGAATTCACATTTATGTAGTGATTTTAAATTTACTTTTGAGGTAATAATAATAATATTAATAAATAATGGCAATTACATAGTGTTTTGAAGTTTAATCCCGAGGAAATATCATAATAGTAATAATAATGTCATTATTATTGATATTTATTTCATATTCTAAAGGTAATATGTATTTCAACCAGGATTTTCTGGCATTAATCATGCCTTAATTGAAAGTTACGACTTTAGTGCTAAACCTATATTCATCTCTTATTCAAACTGAAACCTGTTTAAGACTTAGCTCAAAAGGCCGAGGTCTCTCATGAAAATAACAATAACATAATCACCGCCATCAATAATCATAGTCAGTAAAAAGAAGACTGAAGGAAAAACTTTTTTAAATCCTAGGAATTTGGGAGGCAGGAATGGAGGGTGGGAGGCAGGGGTTGGGGAGGGAGAATAACTCTAGTCCAAAGAATAGTTACCATCTCTCACCCATAGACAAAGATGGCAGAAAATGAAAATAACAGACGCAGGAAAGGGTGTGAGAAAAGAGGTCCACTAATGCCCTGTTGGACTAGCCATTCTGGAAAGCAATTTTTGGACTAATTTTTTAAAAGATATAAAAGTGTGCATATCCTTTCAGCCAACATTATTGCAACTGTTTATACCTCATAGAAATTAAAGGAAAAGGAAAAGGCCCTATATATGTATACTAGCATCTCTTTTTGTGGTGGCAAAAAATTAGAAATTGAGGGGATGTCATTAGTTGAGGATTTGCTGAACAAATTATGGCAGATGATTGTGATGGATACTACTGTGCTAGAAGAAATGATACCGGGGATGCTTTCAGAGAAATCTGGAGAGATTTATATGAGCTGATGCAAAGTGAAGTGAGCAGAACCGGAAACATTGTACACAATAGTAGTAACATTGTAAAGATTATCAACATTGAAAGACTAGCCACTCTGATCAGGAGGATGCTCGACAAGAATTCAAAGGACTCCTAATAGAAAATGCTATCCACATCCAGATAGAAAAGTGAAGATCTCAGAGTGTAGATTGAAACATAACTTTTTTTCCTCTTTCCTTTTTTTTTTGTGCCCATCCTACTCTAGCACATGATTAATATGGAAATTTCTTCTGAATGACTTATGTTTCTTGCCTTCTCAATGGGTAGGGAAGCAGGGGAGGCAGAGATGAGAATCTGGAACTCAAAATAAAATAAGATTGAATGGAAAAAAACTAAACCCTTATTTCTGATTTTCTCTGAGTTGCCCACATGTTACCATAGAGTTCACAGAGTGTCAATGCTTTTAAAAAAAAGAAAAACTTAGGATTTCATTTTTTAGTGCAAAAAAAAAATCCTCAAGGGTCTTATTAGGTTTGAGATGCAAAGGGGAATTTTTTTTTTAATTAGGAAAATGTCATCCCAAGCTGGTTGCCTGATGGACGCTGCCACTGTGCGGGTATCCTGTTTAGCGAGGGACCAGATGGCTCCGAGGATTGATAATGGGATAAAAAGCATTTCATATCTAGGTCATGGATTGCATCTGGCCTAGGTCAATACAGACTGAGAGTGTCTCTGCCTGATGGGTCTGACAGACAGAAAATGAGTCAATGCTCTGGTACTAGACCTTTCTTCATCCAAACTAGCATGAAGAGGTTTCCTTATTGATGGTCTCTGTGGATCAAAGAATATATAGAAAGGGAACGTTCTTCTAGTCAAGGCAGGTTTATAAAGGCTGATTTATACCCCCAAATTCCTGAATTCTGCAGTAGCTGCCGAGCTTTCCAAAACATGGGTTTAGTCCAAGTTATTAAGCACTAGGGACTGGGAGGGATATGTCATGTCTTATCAGAAGCAAGTGACAGGTGTCTGTATGCAAGTAAACTCTCAGGCAGGTGCTTGGAGCTGGAGTAGGGAAGGATAGGGGAGCTTCATCCCCACAGAAGCAGAAAATATAGGGTGAGCACACTCTAGATTCACTGTCCTGTGCTTAGGCAGCTCGTTCTCTGCTCAGAGTTTTAAGGGTAACCCTTTAAAGCTGAGTGTAAAGAAAAAGCCAGGAAGTCAATCTGACCAAAACAGAATGTGTGTGAAGAAGAGAAAAAAGACAGGATAGGGAGATGGGAGTCAGATTGTAGAGAGCTTCAAATGCCAGCCTGAGGCCTTTGTAGTTTATCATAGAGGAAATAGGGAGTTAATGAAGATTTTTCAGGAGCGTGACATAGTCACATCTGTGTTTTCCTAATAATTTTTGTTTTGTAGCCAAAATTTTTCTTAATTAAGAAAAAATAATTTTCCTCTTGCATCTCAAACCTAATAAGATCCTTGAGGATTTTTTTAGGGAGGGAACATGCTTAAAAATGAAATCATAAGGAGTTGGTTGTTGAAGCTTTGATATCCTATAGATTCTTGTAACATGTGGGCAATTCAGAAGGAGCCAGAAATAAGGGAATGAAGAAGGAACTGTTTTAGGAATATCCTTTAGGTAAATTTAGTGGAGATTGGGTTAAAAACCTTGAAAATTGGAAGCCAGAAGACAAGTTAAGAGAGTCTTCCTATAGTCCAGGTGAGAAATATTGAAGGCCTAAGATTGGTGAGTGGAGAGAAAAAGGAGAATTAACTAGAATTGGAAGGTGATTCAAGATGGCGGTAGGGTGAGTCAATGTGTCTGAGGCTGAAAAGATTGTAGGTTCTCAGTGGAAAGGGGGAAGTCTAACAGAAGTTTAGGTTTATAGGCAAAAATACAAGTTCGACTTTGACCATGTTGAGCGTGAGGTGTTTGGTGGACGTCCACTTGGTGATGCTCAGAAAGCGGCGGTGATTCAGCAACGATGCTCAGGTGACGGACCTGGAGATGAGGGAGTCATGTGCTGGGAAATGTAGAGAATCAGATTACGCCGCCATGTATGAAGGGAAGCCCAGAGCTATTCCAAAGGAGAAGGGAGAACTTCCTTGGAAGTTCTTCATTACTGGAAATTGGAGGCTGAATGTTGACTATTATACTGGGGGCTCTTCTTAAGGGATGAATTGCATCAGAAGGCCAGGGAGAGGACTTCCTATATTGAGATCTGTGATTCTCTCCAAACTATATATTCCAGTCTATACTCCATATGGGGAAAGTAGGTTCTCTCTACTCTAAATATATCAAAGGTCCTTTCCAAAAAGAAAAATGGCAGATATACAATACAATACAATATAATACAATATAAAAAATAAAATATAATACAATACAATACAAAAAATACAATATAATATAAAAAATACAATATAATACAATACAATATAATGCAAATGTTTCTTTCCCTTTGATTCACAGACCCAGGGCTGGAAGAGACCTTAGAAATAATCTGATTTGGTCCATTGGGGAAACTGAGTCCCAGAGGAAAGTCTTTGCTTTGGTAAGCAGCTGGGCTAGTGCTTGGATCCCAGGTTCTCTGCTCCAGGTATAGTGATGAATAGCAATAATGACTAGCCTGTGTGTATAGCATTTTATAAATAGATCTCACAACAACCCTGGTGGGGAGATGCTCAGGCTCTCATGCTGGGATTAGGGGCAATCTCTTCCTGTCCATTAGCAGCATCGGGGTCACCTGCCCCTGTTAAGAAATGCTTCCCAACCTCTTTCTCCTTCTTGGAGATTTAATCATCAAGCTTCCTCACAACTGTCAGGGCTCTTTGAAAACAGGAAAGGAGACTATAGCTGGCCCTCTCAGCAGCCGAGTGATAATTGAGTGAGGAAAAAAATCCCTCCAGTGTTGAGAACGCTGTCTCTTAACAGCCAACAGTTCAGTTTTTAAGGAAAACATAACCGCTATATTTGGAACACAATTTTCTTTCTGACCTTTCTGTGTGTCTCCTGATTCCCTTCTGAAAGATTTAGTGTGAACTCAAGGAGAGCATCAGGAACAGCAAGCACGAGAAAGACCCTGTCCTAGCTCCTGTCAGCCCCAGAAGAGAGCCAACCCCCCAACATTTACAGGCCCCCTGGAAAATAGCAGGCCTGGGCTGGTGCAGTGCATGGCCTCCATTAAAATTCTCCAAGGTATCCGAGTTCATCTCATCCAAAGTTGTTAGACAGGTAAAGAAAATGAGACCTAAGAAGAAAAAAATCAGGTGACATTCTGCTGAGATGAGATCCGAACCCAGGACTTTGGGCTTCAGATGAAAGAATCTTTCTGTGATACCCTAAAAAGCCCATCCTCTCTTTTTCTGCCTCCTCCGAGAGGATGCCCAACTTCTCTATACTGAAACCTTTATGTTTCTGGAGATTCTGAATCATCACCACCACTACCATGCCTTAGTCGTGGTGTTCCATGGGGCCCCATGTTCTCAACCGATTTATCCCATCTGCACGAACCCCAGCTTACTGAAGGGAGACCTGGAGATCGCTCCTTTCGGCCCAGGGGGCCACCGGGATATTCTAAACTGCCTGGATCAGCTGTTGAAAATTGCCGGATTACTTGTGGTTTGAAAGGAAAATCAAGAAGAGATTAAAAAATGATAATAATAATAATAATAATAGCTTGTGTTTGGGTAGAACTTTAAATTTTGCTGAGTGCTTTACATACATTATTTCATTTGATCCTCGTAACAACCCCACGAGGAAGATGCTATCATTAAACCCATTTTTAACAGTGAAAGAAACTGAGGCAGACAGAGGTTAAGGGACTTAGCCCAGCTCATCCAGTTAGCAGTATCTGAGGCAGGATTTGAACTCAGGCCTTCCTGACTCAGATTTAACAAGAACAACAACTAAGTCTTTCTAGGGCACTTTGCAAATATGGCCTCCCCTAAGCACCTGGGAGGAAAGTGCTCCAGCCCTGGCTTTAGGATTAGAGCGGCTTTGAGCTTCCTCAGAAAGGGAGGAGAGAGGGAAGACCTGCCACCTGCAGCCATCTAGACAGTTGAGGGCTTTCTTTCTGTTGTTTTTTGTTTTTAATTCTCATCAGAACCTCGTGGGAAATTTTTAGAGACAAGTCCTCTCTGAAGTTCCCATTTCCTGTCTGCCTTCCCCAGGGGCCCCCAGCGCAATTAGGAGGAGGCTTGTTTGTGTTTTTGGAGGCTCCTGTTTCCAGCAGCTTCGGGGGCTGTCTATGGAGTCTCGTTATTTGCTTTGACTCCCTCCAGGCAACTCCACAAGGGACCTGCTTAAGATCATCACATAGTGAGAGCTTAGAAAAGGACTCACCTGCAGTTCTACAGAGGGGGAAACTGAGGCACAGAGCGAAGAGCTGTGTTCATCCCAAGTTCATAAACCTAACCCTGGAAGGGACCTGAGCCGCCATCCAGTGCAAACACCTCCTTCCACCAAAAATGGAAAATGATGCTCAGAGTGGGTTCAAAGTCACAAGGAACCAGCCTGGCTCCAACCTAGATCTTCAGACTCCAAATTTAGTTCTCTTTTTACCTTGGTTCACCCGCTTTTCATCTTGCTTTTAATTTTTTAAGCACAAATTCATTTCTGTGTCACCTACAAGTGAGTCTTTGTGACTCTTGAACCATGTTGATTTCCAAGGGCCCCCCATGGAGGAAGCACCCGCAGGGTTGGGAGATTGAGGTGGGTCGAGCAGGGGACCCTCCCCATGGACACACTTTGTTGTCCCCATACTTTGGAGAAAGGCTCCTCACAGGTGTGACCCTGAGCAATCTGTTGCCCCTTCCTGGGCCGCCATAAACTGAAGAGGGGGGCACTGGGTAGCCTCTGAGCCCCCCCCAGAAAGCTCTGTGTGTGTGTGTGTGTGTGTGTGTGTGTGTGTGTGTGTGTGTGCGCGCGCGCGCGCAAGTGTGGACAAGAGATCCAACCTCTTCTTCCAGGACGCTTCAGCCAAGAGCACCCCCGAAGTCATCCCAGCTCTGGGTCTGTGTTCCTTTGTGGTAAGAATCCAATGAGAACACGGGTGCAAAATGTTCCATAAACTTTCATCCCCGCCACAGGGAGACATTAGCCTTGATTCGTCCAGCCAGAGTCTGGATCTCTCCGGGCTGCACGAGGGGCTCAGGATGCCAGAAGAGGCGGAGCTGACCTCGAGGGGCTCATATTCTACTCCGGGGCTGGGAAAGGCCATTTAGTCCCAGAGAAATAAATGCAAAATAAATATCCAGGTGTTTCAGGGAGGAGCAGGGCTCCCCACCAAAGGAATGAAGATAAGTGTTTGATCTCAGCTTTGAAGGGAGGTAGGGATTCCCATAATTAGAGATGAAGAGGGAGAACATCTGAGACCTGCGGGACAACTTGAACAAAGCCATGGAGATAAGGGATAGAACATAGTGTTCAGGAACAGCAGGTGGGGCCAGTTTGGCTGAAAGGTAGCGATGATGAGGAGGGATGAGAAGAGGCTGGATCCAGCTCCAAAAAAGGAACTCATCTTCAACAATTGTGGTGGCCCCCAAAGTCATCCCCGGATGGCCGAGCTGGCCATGAGCCTCCCACTTCATGCCGATAGACAGCCCATCATGGCTCCAGGCCTATACTCACTACTCTTGCTTGGAGCTTCAGGGGATTGTGCTGTGGGAAGCCAGGTTTGCCTTAGGACTATGATGATTCCCCGTGTGGTGGGAAGCATACTTGCTCTGGAGTCCCAGGACCGAGGTCAAATTGGAGCCTTGATTGCATCCATTTCATCTTGGGTGCTAGGAGCTGGTCTTCCATGGGCTGAATAAGGGAAAGAAAGAAGTATACGGATTTCATGTGCAATCATCTTTTTGTTATAGCATATTATAGAAATGCTATTCCATACATTAAAAATAAAACAATTTTTTAAAAAATAAAGATGAACACATTCAGAGAACGAACTATGGAGACTGAATGCAAATCAAAGGATAGTATTTTCCCCATTTTGTTTGTTTGTTTGTTTTTCTTTTTGGTCTTATTTTTCATGCACAACATAATAAATATGGAAATATGTTTTAAATGATTGCACATATTTAATCTATATCCGATTTTTTTGTTGTTGTTTGGGGGTGGAGAGCGTAAGGGAGGAAGGAAGAAAAATTGAAATACACATTTTTACAAAAATGAATGTTGAAAACAATATAGAGATATTTGGAAAAATAAAATATTATTGAGGGGGGAAAAGAAAGAAAAATTAAAATAAGAGGAAAAATTGTAAAGCTACTTGACTGGTCACATAGGGAGACACATGAAAAAGATGCCAAAGACAAAGAACGTGGCTCTCTGGAGCCATCACTGGGCTAGGAGCTGCCAACGTAACTTTGGAAAAAGTCCCTTTCCTTCTGCAGAACTGTTTCCTCCTCTCCGAAATGAGGCACTTGGAACTAGCTGACTCCAAGGTCCCTTCCAGCTCTATTTAGATCTAAGACGATATTCTCTAGATAAATTGCTCATCTATATCAGTGAAGAGTTTCCACTCTGGGGATTCCCTACACAGAGGAAATCATAGGTATGGGAGGAAAAAAAAAGTCCCAAGAATAGGAGCAGAGAAGAAAGCACGGATTGGTTGAGATCTGAACCAGTGGACGTGGACACCCACCCCGGAGAGGTCATGGGTCCATCCAAGCTTTGAAAGATGCTCAGAACAGATTAGAATCAAGCCCTCTGCTGTACTCACTTAGCAAGGAAATAAGCACATCCGTGCTTATGGATGGACAGGTTTATTTTTTTTCCTGACCTCTGTCAGGTACAAAAGACATTCGGCATCCCCGGGGAGCTGTCCCGATGGGAGCTGAGGCGGGCGCTCAGCTCGGTGCTGTCAGACTACCAATCAATGAGGAAAAAACACCGATCGGAGGAGCGATTTCCCATAGTTTATCTTCCGCCTTCTTTTCTACTTCCGTCCTCCCTGCTTTCTCACTTCAGTGGCTGTGGAACTAACCTTTCAGCTTTTTATGTTGGTGTTAGCTGGATCCAATCCCAGTGTCAGAATCAAGAAGATCCGTGCTTCAGACTAACTCCTGACCCTGGACAAGTCATTTAAACAGAGCTGGGCCTCAGTCTCCCCCCTTGTAAGATGGGGATAATAATAGTTCCTCCCTCGCGGGATCGTCATGAGGCTAAAGGCAGCGAATGCAAGCTTGCCAAAACCTCAAGTGCTGGATGCATGTGAGCTATGATTATAAAACTGTGATTTCAGTTTGTGCAACACTTAGAAGGTGGCATCTGGCACCAGAGCTGCCCACTGGGCTCTTCTGCCCGTGATCGCCCGCGGCCTCTCGGAAGAAGTCTGGGCCACTCCAGAGCCATCGGTGGGTTCGGCCCACAAATGGACCCCAAAGGGCCTCCTGGGCTGCGTCCTCCTGGAGAAAGTCCAGCTCAGAGAGCATTGTTTGGGATATGTGCGTTCTTCTTTCCAGGGACCAGAAATTGCTTTTCCTGGCTGGGGAGAGCCAGGGCCCTCACACCTGAGCCCACTGTATTTGGAGTTATTGTGCACTAAGCAGTGAGACACATCTCTGTTCCAGCTCCCTCTGCCAACAGACACCTCTGTAAATCCCGCGGCTTGGACTGCAAGCTTGCCTCCGGGACCACGAGTCGGGGCGGGCACGCCTCGGCTTGCGCTTCCCTGGGCGCCCCAATCCAGCCATCCCAGCCAAATCCATTATTATCATTGGGCAACAGAGTCTCGCCATCTCCAGAGGTTTCATGTTTTGGCCATCCCTGGGAAGCTGTTTGGATTGCACAAAGAGACCGTAGCGGCATCCAAGCCTCCGCCCACACAACATATGGACAGCGAGTTCTGCCGGCGCATGGGCCCGTGCCAGCCCATGTTGGCTGTAGCCAAGTACCTTATTTTTAAGCTCTTTGTTCTCCTGCCCATCTTACCCTGGCCATCCCCAGCTTTGGGGAGCAGCATCTCGCCCGCCAGCCCTCCCTCCAAAAAGGAGCAAACTCCGGTTTCCTCCACTTTACCAGACTTACTTAAAAAAATAAATAAATAAATTTGCGAGATTTTCTGATGCCCCAAGAAATAATCGAAAGATAGAGCTAGTTTGGGGCAAAATTTCAAAATGGGCAAAAATTCATTAGTCCTTCCTCATCCTTTCTTTGGCACTCTCTCTGCTTTTTCCTCTACCATGGGGGATCCCCCAAAGACTGTCTTCCCATGCTCAGAAATCTTTATGACCTCCGTCCTGCCTCAGCAAGGAATGAGGAAAACAATGCTCCATTTGAAGCCAGGAGAGTGCTTGGGCAAATTTCCCCATCCCTTGGGGTCTTCCTTACTCATGTACAAAATTCGATCCAAGGGTTTTTTGAGCTCTGAGGTAGTGGATCTTGAAGCCCTCGGTGTGCCATCGTCCCTGTTTGAAAGCAGAGAAACTGCCCCCAATAGTACCAATCTCCCAGGCCTACAGTGAATGTCAGATGAGATTTCAGAGAAGACTAGAGATATAGACCTGGAAAGAGCTCAGAGACCGTCCCCCTCATTTTACAGGAGAAGAAACTGAGCCATGAAGAAGAAGTGGCTCACCCCCGGTCATCCACAAGCTCACACAAATCTGAACCTGGACGGCCCGCAGAAATGCTCCAGCCCAACCATCCCATTTCACAAATGAGGCAAATAAAGTCCATAGAATTTAAACGACTTCCAAAGAAGGATTTGAATCCAGAACCGCTGACTCTAGAATCAGAGCTCTTCGATATATATGGAATACTCTGCAAACCTAAGAGCATTGTGCAAAGATATCAAAGCCTATACTTCTGACCGCCTTTGAACATCATTGGACTTGGAGTTGGAGTATTCTGGTTTGACCTCACTCTCTGACTGTAGACAAGTGCATGAGCCTCAGTTTCCTCATCTGTAATCAGCGTCTAATCATGGTCAAAGGTCCTCCTTCACCACATTGTTGTAAAGATCAAATAAGACAATGAAGGCAAAGAACTTTGCAAGCCCGAAAGTGCTAAGGAAATGCAAAGCTTATAGAAAGATTCTGAGGCAGCTGGATGGCTCAGTGGACAGAGAAGGGACTAGTATGTTCAGTTACAGGTGGTTTTGTTTTCCACATCTAAAGAGATTTTTTTTTTAAGTAGAAAATATACCTTTATTAACTTTCAAACTTCCTTCATACAAGAACTTAACAAATTTTCTATTTTTATTATATATAAATCTAACTTTTTCTACATAATTAGAGTAGCATATATATTTGTAATTTAGCTTTTCATAATATTTTTTAAAATTTATTTTATAGCTTTTTATTTACAAGATATATGCCAGGGTAATTTTTCAGCATTGACAGTTGCAAAACCTTTTGTTCCAACTTTTCCCCTCTTTCCTCCCACCCCCTCCCCCAGATGGCAGGTAGACCCATACATGTTAAATATGTTAAAGTTCATAATATATTGTTAAAGTATATCATGAGTTCTGTTAAATATTTATAAACACTCGTCTTCCAATCAAATACTTGCAAAAAATTTCTCTATATACATAGTTTGGGAGATTAGCATAAGATGCTCTTTATCAAGAGGTGTGTATATATATACAATATATTACATGTTACATATATATTACATTGTATTATATAATATTATTATATTATATTGATATACATATATATGATATATATGGAATATGTGTGTATATATTTATATATGTATAAATTATATATACATATATATAAAATCAAATCAGCAGAACATTTGCTAAAATTTTAGTTAGTATTTCTATGCAGTACTGCCTATCTTTTTGCTTGGGTCACACATAAACACATAATTCTTTAGTTCTGAAAATTAAGTCAGCATAAATGCAGGGCGTGTTAGCTTAGCTACTGCTGGATCAAACTAATGTTCAACACCACTAAATATGAGAGCCATCTAAACAACAAAATTTTCTGCACTCTTTCACAAACTGTTGTCCTCTGGCTTAAAATACTATTTGTGATTTTTACTATGTTTAACATATATTCGTTTACCTGCCATCTAGGGGAGAGGATGGGGGAAAAAGGGGAATTGGAACACAAGGTTTTTCAAGGGTCAATGTTGAAAAAGTTATCCTTGCATATGGTTTGAAAATAAAAAAAACTTCAATTAAAAAATAAAATAAAATATTATTTGTGAATAGGAAAGAGAATTCTGTTACTAAGTATTTCTATTTCACTTTATAATATTCATGAGAAAAATGCTGAAAGGCCTACCCTGCCAGTAATGAAGACATTTTAGGGGGAATCCACAAATCCAAAAATTCTGGGAAATTAAGCCGGGCCATGTATGGTATGGCTTCAGGAAGACCCGAGACACATACCAGCCGTGTGACTCTTGTTTGCCTCAGTTTCCTCATCTGTAAGATGAGCTAGAGAAGGAAATGGCAAAGCTCTCCGTGTCTCTGCCAAGAAATCTCCAAGGATGGTTTGGTTCACGGCGTCCCAAAGAGTCAGACATGACTGAACACAGAGAGACTCCGCGATTGAGCTGATTTGCTAATTGGATGCGTCATGTTTTATTCACTCCAGGTACATTTTATTTCATCAGCGGATTTCAGTAAGGAACCAATAGAAGGCGAGATTGTTGGGTATCCTCTTAGAACCAGACCTTCCTTGGCAGTAGGTGCCTTTCAGCGCCTTTAAAATCCAACCATAGAGGGAGATACCTGCTCTGGGACATGGCAGGCTGGCCCTGGCTGGAGATACCCTGGTACGTCACCCAGCAGGGCTGGGAATAACCTCCCGAGATGCTTTCATGCTGAGACATTTTCCACAAGTCCGAGACGCTTCTGAAGAAAGAATCCTAAGTATGGTCGGGTCTTGTCTGTACTGGTTATTATTAAACCTCCACAAGCATGTGAGACCGTTCCTAAAAGTCCCCTAAAGCTGCCGGGTTTGCTCAGGTTCTCTCAGACCACTGGCAATCTGGGTTCTGGGCTGAGCTAGATTTGTGGCCCTGAATAAGGCACGTTTCTCTGGGCCTCAGTTTCCCCGTATGGAAAATGAGCTAAGTTTAAAATGATCTCAGAAGTCCCTTCTAGCATTTCTTCTTCCTTTAATAGGAAAAAAGACTTGTCACTTACGACAGGATTTGGCCCAGCGAGTACTTCATTAATGCTTTTTGACTTGTTGATCTGTGACTTCATCCATGAGAAACTTGGGTTTTGATCTTTCAGGTGGAAACATTTGCTGTTCCTTATCTCCTTGTAGAATCAAGCAATCAATCAAAAAGCAATAATTATGTGCCAGACACAGCTTTAGGATGTGGGGACAGCATTGGGCAGGTACAAAAATGAGACCGAGCCTGCCCTCGGGGAGCTTGCCCTGTGGGAGAACCAATGGGACGCCTCCAGATGGGCTTCTGGTTCCTGAATCAATTTGACAAAGGATTTGGGCCCCGATACCATGAAATCTTCCCTTGAGTTCCCACCCCCACCCCCTGGAGAGAGACTTGTTTGAACTAATTCTGACTAGTCATGCTCTGTCCTGAGTTCTGTTCTCTAAAGGCTGTTGTGCAATCGCCATTTGGGCCTAAGACTTCTTGCCAGTCACTTAATTACTCTTACTCATTCATAGATCTCGGCTGCTTCCTGTACAAGATTAAAGCACTTAGAATTCCTCTACCCAGACCATCGTCTTTTCCCTTTCAGTTTCTTGGGCCTCGGTCTCATAGCTTCTCATTGTCCAGAACAGTTGATGAATTATAGATTTAGGTCTGGGAGGAGTTTAGAGACCATCTACCCAAGTCACTAAATGTTCAGAGAAAGAAACTGGAATCTCTGGAGATGTCCGTGCCTTTGAGTGTGCATTAATCTCCAAAAGAAAAATCCCACTTGGGGTTTTCTTGGCAGAGATATCAGAGTGTTTGCCATTTCCTCCTCCTTACAAATAGTGTCTCGTTCGATCCTCACACCAGCCCTGGGACAGAGGTGCTAGTATTATTCCTATTTTTAGCAGTTGTGGAAACTGAGGGCGCCGGTGATTACGGGACTTGCCAAGGCTAACTGACACAGCTAGGAGGTATCTGAGAGGGGATTTGACTCTATCGCACCATCTGACTGGGTTTGGTCTTTCTACTTTTCTGTTATAAGGATGGGTTCTTTGGGATGGGGAGAGAGAGGGGAAGGATAGCTGGCTATTGGCAAGTGCCAAAAATGTTTTCAAAAGCATTAGCTAAATAGTTTTTAATTATCATATTTTTATTTTTACTTTTTGTTGTTGTTTACTTGCATTTTGTTTTCTTTCTTGTTTTTTTCCTTTTTGATCTGATTTTTCTCATGCAGCACGATAATTGTGGAAATATGTATAGAAGAATTGCACATGTTTAACATATATTGGATTACTTGCCTTCTAAGGGAGAGGATGGGGGAAAGGTAGGGAAAAAAATCTGGAAAGCAAGGTTTTGTAAGAGGGAATGTTGAAAATTATCTGTGCATATGTTTTGAAATAAAAAGCTTTAATAATAAAAAAGAAAAAAAATCAAATTTTGAATGTCCTGGATGAGAGCCAAACTCCATAATCACTCAGAAGAATTTGGCCTAAATATTCACACAGAGAAAACAAAGTGGATGGAGAATGCCTGTTGTTTAAAACACATCAACTTGCCCATTGATGGATCTATCTTGGACAATTCTACAAGTGGACAATTAATTAGGCTCAGAATCCCTGGGTACTAGAAGAGTAGAATATGTTTCTTTGGGAAAACTGCAAGATTCATTTTGTGACTCTACACTTTTCTTTGAAGCCTGTCATTTTCATGCTGATGTTTCTAGGGCGATTGGGCTGTATGGGAGATTGGGCAGCAAGGTGGCAAAGTGGATAGAGTGCCAGGTCTGGAATCAGGAAGTCCCGAGTTCAAATCCAGCCTCAGACACTCACTAGCTATATGGACAAGTCATTTAACCCCTAATTATTTCATCCATAAAAATGAGCTACCGAAAGAAATGTCAAAATATTCCAGATCTTTGCCAGAAAACTTCAAATGGGGTCACAGAGAGTCTGACATGATTGAATAAAAATGTAGAAGAATGGTCCTAAAACAGTGAGGGCCGGGAGAAGCATATAAGCAGACCTAAAAATATTTCAAAAAAGGGAATTACAAGAAGAGAGTAAAAGATATCATCAATGACTCGCAACAACAGAAAACAGCTAATTGTGCAGTAAGAGGGAGACGGAGGGGACTCCCTGTTTGCTCCATTAGTATCTTCTAGATGTCATAGGGAGGCAGACCCCTCGCATGGTGTATAGATTGTGGGAAGACAAGGAGAGGGTCCCACAGGATGGGCAGGCCAGAAGGCTGTGTCTGTGGGGATGAGCCCGCCAACCTATTTTTAAAAACACTTGTGTACCCTCCCAAGTGGAAGAGCCTTGAGAGTAGAGATTATTATTATTTTTTGCTTTGTTTTTGTATTCTTAATGTCTAACATACATAAAGTATTAATAAATATTTCTTGGATGAGCCTGGAAGAGATTTGTCCATAGTCACACAACTAGTGAGCCAAGGAATTGGGATTTGACTCTAAGTCTTCCAATCATGCATTGGGGAATCTTGCCACCACCCCACATTGTCCCTCCCATTCCTGGCTATACCACTGATTTCTTAACCTTTACAAGCCTGTCCCAGCATACTGAACATACCATCTTTCTATGGAAAACATAAAAGTCTCAGTTTGTTCCAGAAAAAATCCATAAGTCAGCTGGCCCCAAAAGGCCAAGGGTTTCCTTGTTCCTCAGGTAGCTGCTTTTAGTCTCTGTTCTGTCTGCTGCAAATTCCTGCTGGCCTCCAAACTGGGGATGTTTATTTTTTATTGGCTTTTCTTTTGCTGCCTTTCCTTCCTTCCTTCCTTTCTTCCCTTTTGTGATAGTTCTAACCCATGACGTGCAAGCCTACCAACACATCTCTTGAAAGGAGAGCTGTTGTGTTCTACTTTTAGAAGAAAAATCCATTTAAAAAAAACAAAAAAACAAAGACACATATCTTAAAGGGCTCTGGAAAAGACACAGGAACAAGCTTTGTCTACAGCATTCCCCTTTCTGCTTCCCGCAGGGCTCAGAGAGAGTCTACGTTTAGCTTTTATGGCAACATTTCAGTCTTTGTCTTCCAAATAAAACCCTGTGTGTTTAAATAGGGGCTGCTGAGACCAGGGAACCTCTGGTTAAAATATTGGAAGTAAGAGGATAGATCTCAATTTTTTTCAAAATTTTGCATATACAAGGTGTTTAATAAATGCCTGTTGAATGCAATTGAAGTGATGCCATATGTTTCAGTGAGAAGCCGTGGTGGTCCGAGGATTGTAGTATTTGAGCCAGTAACTGGATTCAAGTCAGTTAAAAGCCCATCAAAAACAGGTGCCATGTTTGAGGAAACAGGGCAAAATGTCTAGAGCTTCTTCACGACCACATTCCCTGGGGGTGTTCAACCGGTGTTTGTGGAGGATTGTGGCAGTGGGATTCAGATTGGAATTATGCAAACACAGGGCAGTTTTCTCCACTTGGCAAGTAGCCCACACCATGGAACTCTCATCCATGGCTTCTTGTAAATCTCCCTGGAGGATCCACCCAATATTCTTGAGGCCTTCTTCTAAAACCATCAATATTGTCTGGTACCAATGGGGGACGCAGGTTCCCCATCGGTTATGGGTTCTATATCCCTTTGGATTCTATACCCCGATCCCACTCCTTCCAACTAGCTCTTCTCTGTTGATATGTTGCAAGTAGAATCTTAGTAAAAAATAACAGTTACTAATAATGAAATGATTGATGATGATTGATGACGGTGGTGATGATGATGAAGGCCAAGCTCCCCATCCAGGGTTTTGGAGGAGAGGAAGCTTGGTGAAGAATGGGGGGAAGGAAGCTGTGGCTTGTATGTCTTATGATAAACAACTCATCAGGAAACATCTCTCTGGAATATTGTCAAAAAAACAAACAAAAAAACACTGCCTGCAAGATTCAAGTGCCAATGTCCTTTGAGAGAGAACAGTCCTTAACGAAACTTTTCTGGTTCAAAAATGGAAAAGAATGAGTGGGAGGGAGGGAGGCTGTGGTCAAAGAACAAGGGTAAGGAACAAGATTCCTCTACAGATGAATGGTGTTGTGGGGTGTGTGTATGTGTGTGTGAGAGAGAAAGAGAGAACAGGGACAGAGACAGAGACAGACAAAGACAACCATCTTGTCTTTGAGACAAAAGATGGGGTGGGGAGGAAACACAGAGAGCAGATGCAGAAAGGGGAGAAGCAAGAGAGAGAAAGACAGAACGCAGAAATAGAGAGGGGGAGACTGAAATAGGGGAAAAGGGAATGAGAATGGAACAAAAAAACAAATGGGGAGAGAAAAAAGAACAGAGAAAGAGGAGAGAGAAGTGGAGAGAAAGAAGGAGGGAGGAGAGAAAAAAGTCTGATCAAGAAAGAGCTCCAAAGTTTTGAGGGAGAGTTAGCCAAATGTTGGAAACACACAGTTTAAAATTCAGACCACAATCCATCTCAACCCATTTCAATAGGATTTTGGCACTAGGAACAGGTCTTGGCTTCCCCTTTGGGACACTGAGAATACAATAGCACAAGAAGAAATATAGGATCTGTTTTAGAATTCGTGAATACTTCCTAATCAAGACTTTGCCAGGGTAAGAAGCAGGGGGAAGGTCGAGCAGCTAATTGGGGATTGTCGTGATTTCTCCGCTGCAAAATGATTGAAGCAGGGCTGATATAATTAGGGTCAAGAACGGATCTGGCCCCATGGAAGGCAAATGCCCCTGCACATGGAGCTGGCTCGCCTGGCCTGGTTTCTAAAGCCATCGGGCAGGAGAACAGAAAGTCTGTCAGCAATTAAACAGGCCAGAGAGAGCGGCTGAGCAGGGAGACCACAACTTGGCCGGCCCCTGCAGGAGCACAGGGCATGGAATTCTGGGGGTGTAGCCACCGAGAGAGAAGGGGCCAATTCAAGCCCAGGAATGCTGTTCTGAGCTGTGGTCCTGCTTCGAAGTCTCAGAACATTTTCTGAGAGCTGGTTTGTTCAGGCAAAAAAAAAAGGGGGGGGGGAAGGAAACGTAGTTCTAGGATCACAGATTTAAATGGGACTCCAGGAGCCATTGAATCCATTTTCTATTTTACAGATGAGGAAACTGGGGTCCAGGGAGGTTACACAACATGGTCAACGAGTAGTCACCAGCAGAAGTGGGGTTGTGAAGTAGGCCGTCGGATTCTGGGCCTATTGTTCTTTCCCTTGTGCCACATTTTCACAATAAATAGGCGTAGAGCTATGACTTTGGGAAGCAAATGAAGCTTTGCCCTGGAGGTGCAGATATGGGGGTGAATGAGTTCTTCCCACTGGGAGGGAACATGGTCTCCTTACTCTACCCCATCCTCCTTGTCTACAGTCACCCCCTTGTAATTCACAAGTGCCCTCGGGGGGCCCCCACCAGCCCCCACGATCCTTTTCTCTCCTGAAGATTCTATGGCCCAGTGTTTAAAAAGATTGCACTTATTTAACCCATATCAGATTGTTTGCTCTCTTGGGGAGGGGAAATAAAGGAGGGAGGGAGAAAAATTTGGAACACAAAGTCTTCCAAAGGTGAGTGCTGAAAACTGCTTTTACATATATTTGGAAAAATAAAATCTCACCTTTTCCATCCCAAAGTGGGATCAAGGACACATGATGTTAAGCAGAATTCCCAGATTCAGGAAGTGGAAGAAATTGGATGGCGTCTCCGAGAAGTCAGATCTGAGCAAGGAGAAGCAGTCATGAAAACTAAAATACCTGTAAGATTATTTATATTTTTTCAGGCACTGCTGAGTCACCAACACAAAATGTACTTGCTACATTTCAAAACAAGGAGAGAAGGGAATAGATTTCATAAGTCAGATAAATTAGCATCACATGTTCAGAGCTGGAGCAGACTTCAGAGGTCATTTAGTCCATTTCCTTTCACAGACGGGGAAACTGAGGCTCCGAAGTTACTGATTTGACTCTCGAGTAGTCAGTGTGAGAGTCTATGATCCTAATAAGTTGTGGAGAGAAGCAGTAGGTATTGGAGTTGGATTATAACTGCTCTGAACCTGTGTCTGAGAGGCTCTTTAAGGAGGCTGAGTTTAGCTGTGGAAGCACAATTTCCCCTCTTGAACGATAAATTCAATTTACAGAGAGAACTCTCCAGAAGGAAATTCCTTCTCCCGGAGCAGGTCAGCGCCTGCTTTCCAACTCAGATCCTGAAGCTAGGGAATCACCCGTGGTCATCCAGGTGAGTGTCAGAGGCCAAATTTGGCTTCAGGTTCACTTCTCTTCCTGATTCTGAGTCTGTTCTTTTGTCTACCATCAACACAGAGCTGGACCCGTAGGAGTGGGATGGGATGACAAATCTATCACTGAAAGGGACCTGAGAGGCCACTTTGTTCAATTCCTTTACTTACAGATAAGGGTCCGGTGAGATCTAATGATTTCCCCAGACCGCCAAAGGTGACAGGAAGCTCAAGTAGGTCTTCCCTGAGTCCAACACAGTGTCCGCTCTACCGGGCAGACAATCGTGATCCCAACCAAAGCCTATCGGGAGACTTCAAGTAGGATGAATTGGGGGCAGCCATTTCAGCGAATACCAAAGTCATCGGGAGAGAAGCTCCCTTGTATCCCAACAGGGCAAGAGATGACGTCTCTGTGATTTAACGGTCACCCACAAGGCTGAGTCTCCATAGGTAAATCTGGCTTATAAAATCAGAGTTCTCCAAAAGGCCAGAGAAGGGCTGATGGGCAATAGGAGAGAGAGCCAGCAACAGGTGGGCTCGGGCAGAAGTCAATATAAAGCTTTAAAGCAGGGACAAGAAGAAAGGGGTCCAGTGAAAATGAAGGATGGGAACTAAAGGAGCTATTGCATGAAGAAAGGAGGGCAAAATAACTAGCAAGCTCCGCGTCCCAACCCAAGGACAAGTGTCGGCCAGAATGATGTAATAATTAACCTAGAATTAATTCAGAAATATTCCTTTTCGCTCACTAGGAACACGAGTGCAGCATGGTCAGCTCGGAGAGAGTCCGGACTTGGAGGCAGGAGACCTGCTTTCCAGTCCTGCCTTTGGTCCTTTCCAGCTGGGTGATTGTGAGCAAAGAAACCACTTAACCTCCTGAACCTCAAGTTTCTTTACCTGCGAAGGTGTGAGAATAATAGAATCATACATTTCCACATGGCAGGAACTCCAAAAGCCACAGAGTCCAACCTTCTCTTTGTAAAAGTCAGGAAACTGAGGCGCAGGGAAGCTGAGCAACTTGCCCAAGGTGACAGAGGGAACTGGGTTCAGAAGTGGGATCTGAACTCCCGAGCCAGGGTTCCCTCTGCTGTGCTCTGTCTCTTCTCGTTGGGTGGAGAGGAGAGGAAGGGAAGGGTTTCCTGTGTGCAGTTTGGAAAGAGAATGGGAATCTGGCCGAGGTAATGAGCTGTGAGGTCGGAAAGCCGGGCTGGAGCCAGACAGAAGGGAAAGATTCCCTAATCAGCTCGTGCTGAGAAGTGAGGGCCCCAAAGAGATCATCAGATTTCCCAGCCTCTCTCCAGGAGTGATTTGATGTCTCCTTTTCCTGTTATATTGGGGAGAAATCGTGCTTCCCAGAGAGCTGGGGCCAGTGGTTCTGAGAGGCCCTGGCGGGGTGGGAATCCTGTGGGAATGGGTGCTAAGAGCATTAAGAGGATTCAATTCCTTGTTACTGCCTCAGTCTGTTGGTTCATTAAATGCCTTTTGCTTTGGATTCATGTTTTATCTGGCCTAGTGTGAAATAAAACAAAATACATCAGTGGGGACACAAACTGAAGAGCAGTTGGTGGGGAGCTAAACCCAGAGATTAGAGTTTTGGGAAACAAGTAACAATCTGTACGTACATGGGTGTGTGTAAGTCCTACTAACACTTTACATGAATTCATTCTTTTTTTTAATTTATTCATTTTATTTTTTAAATAAAACAAGCATTTTCATAACATAGTAAAATTTAAAAATGACTTCGCATGAAGCTGCAAGGCTATCGTGTGCAGCTTGCTATTAAATATACAACAATTATCATGTAAACGCCATAACATGAAGTTTTTTGATGCTCGCAAAAACTCAGGTAAATAAGCTCCTGTTTTACAGGTGAGAGAGGAAGCCATTTATCTCCCACAGCTACAGCTATAAGAAGAGAAATAAAAATGAGCCTGAATAACAGCCAAACATTGATTTAGTGAAAGGACCATTCTAGGGCCCAGAGGATGGATGATGATGATAACAATTGAATTTATTCAATCATTTAAAGTTAAGTTTCTACATTTGATATCAATACCCCTTCCTTCTCTTGAGGCTTCCAATAAGAGAGGCAATAGTCTACAGGTGTATAATGAGACCTGGTGGATATGTTGGTAGGCTTTGGTGAATTGTTTTATTAAAAGGGAGGATTCTGGGTGTGTGTGTGTGTGTGTGTGTGTGTGTGTGTGTGTGTGTGTGTATGTGTGTAGAAACATATATCGATATCTATATATCTTCAAATCGATAGATAAAGATATGGGGAAGTAATGGAGCACCAAAAACTTTAAATCCTCAGAAGAAAATATTTTCAAAATGGGGGAGGATGTGACAGAGAAGATTTTGGATGCAAATGGGATGAAGATTTGTCAAGAAAATGCACAAACCACCAAGAGAATTAGTAACAATAGCAACCCTCCTTCCGTCCCCCACAGGAGCCACCTTCTGCTCGAAGTGAGTCCTCTGGGGAGTCTGTTGCTTAGGAGGCTAAGTAATTTTCCTCAAATCTTTCATCCTCAAAGCTGACAGGCTGGTTTTCTCTCAGGTCTGGAGACTAAACACCCCAACAAGCTGCCGGGGGATGCCCTTTTCCATTAGACAGCAGCTAAGAGGTTCACCTCTCCATCAAGGCTGCCTTGGGAAAACTACAGACGGAGACATGGACCTCCCGAGCGGAGTGAGACTCCAAATCTTGGGCCTGTTTGTTGGTGCTGTTGAGTGTCTTCTGTAGTTTATAACCCACCGGCCATTCGGCTTAGCTGAAAGGACTGGGGTCACTGAAATAACTGCCCTGCAGCGGGGTCAGTATAGAGCAGACACCAAAAATACTTTCCATGGGGACCAGGGCTGACCCCCCCGAAATAGGACGGGGGAGTGAAAGGAGCCCAGGACCAATTCCACTGGCCATGATATTTATAGGGACGGGGTACTATTGCTCCTGTGACATGCATGCACGCTGAGGAAAGTCAGGTTTTCAATGCGAACAGTTTGCCAAGAATTCAGAAGCAAGGGAATCATTTACACTCAAGATACAATGATGTAAAAGAAAATAACAATGAAAGACTTTGTAGCTCTGCTCTGGTGATGGTCCATCATAAGTTCGGAGGATTGATAGCAAAATGTGTTCCCTCCTGGCAGAGATGGGGGTTGGGGGGAGGAACCCCTAGGTGTGGAATGAGGCACGTGGTTTCTGACATGGTCAGTGTGTTTTGTTTTGTACAAATGTACTTTGTTACTAGGCCGGATTCCTCTGAAGGGAGGTGGGGTTGTTATGGAGAAAGACAGAAAGAAAAGGAGGAAGGAAGGAAGGAAGGAAGGAAGGAAGGAAGGAAGGAAGGAAGGAAGGAAGGAAGGAAGGAAGGAAGGAAGGAAGGGAGGGAGGGAGGGAGGGAGGAAGGAAGGGAGGAAGGAAGGAGAGAGGGAAGGAGGGAGGGAAGGAAGGAAGGAAGGACTGAAAGAAGGAGGAAGGAAGGAAGGAAGGACTAAAGGAAGGAAGGAAGGAAGGAAGGACTGAAAGAAGGAAGGAAGGAAGGAAGGAGAGAGGGAAGGAGGGAGGGAAGGAAGGAAGGAAGGAAGGACTGAAAGAAGGAAGGAAGGAAGGAAGGAAGGAAGGAAGAAGGAAGGAGAGAGAGAAAGAGGGAGGGAAGGAAGGAAGGAAGGACTGAAAGAAGGAAGGAAGGAAGGAAGGAAGGAAGGAAGGAAGGAAGAAAGGAAAGAAGGACTAAAGGAAGGAAGGAAGGGAGGAAGGAGAAGAGGAAGGAAAGGGGGAAGGAGGGAAGAAGGCAAGTAGATCATCCCTACTTGCTCACAAAAGGCAATGTGGAAAAGGGTCTCACAGGGCAGAGCATTTCCCAGCATTTGGCCCCACCTTATATACCTCATGAAACACAGTTGATAATGATGCCCTGGAGCTGAGCACTGCTGGGAAGTAGCTCAGTGAACAAACCAGCCTGGCAGGCAGCAATTAGGGGTTCTCTAGAGCAAGGGCCCCAACGTGGAGCCTGGGAGGCAGAGTCCCAGGCAGCTGCAGGCCTGGCTTCCTGGGCATCTGTGGGCTCAGACCAAAGGAAAATCTTGACATGCTCCTGACTTGGAAAGGGCTTCCCTTGGGAGGCGTTCATGCAGGGAAGAATCACCATCAGTGGCATCATCTCAAATATTAAGGATAATATTAAACCATATTTTAAAAGGAGGTTGGGTGAACAGGCCCTTCCACAACTGGTTCGGATTCAAACCCTCCCACTGTCACTGTGTGTGTGTGTGTGTGTGTGTGTATGAGACCTTGGATACCACTCAACTTCCCTGTAGCTCAGTGTCCTCAGCTGTATGATGAGAAGGTTGGGTTGGAGAGCCTCTGAGGCCACTTCTAGCTCTAGGTCCCCTGTAGGATCCTATGCCTTTTTTTCATTGTTTTTTCCTGATAATAACCTTCTTCTCAATCCCAACCCAGAATTAAGAAAGAAAGAAAAGAGAGACACAGCAATAGAGGGAGAGAGGGAGAAAGGAAGGGAAGGAGGAAGGGAGGGAAAGAGAGAGGAAGAGAGGAAGGGAAAAAGAAAGGAAGGAAGGAAGGAAGGAAGGAAGGAAGGAAGGAAGGAAGGAAGGAAGGAAGGAAGGAAGGAAGGAAGGAAGGAGGAAAGAGAAGGAAAGAAAAGGAAAAATCAAGCAAAATTAACCAATACATCAACTCTTTGTATATATATAATATATGATACTCTTCATCCATAGACAACCACCTCTTTGTCCAAAGGAAGAAAATACATTTCTCCATCAGTCTTATGGAATCCAGATTCGCCATTATACTCACCTGAATTCTCTGTTAGTTTTCTGTCTGCATTTTCGTTGTTGTGGACTTGTAGCCATTGCTTTCTCGTTGACCTTCACATCATCAGAGAAAGAGTCTGTGGGCCAGAGAGGTCCATTTCCCAAGTTCATAGGCCTAGAGCTGGAAGCTGGTCAGGTAGAAACACTGGAGGTTTGCTAGGACAGCCTCAGTTGTGGGACATGAGGGGTGAGGGGAGCTACGTGTACAAGACCCCTTTCCCCACTGGAAGGGGCCACTCCACAGAGTACCCAGTCCAGCAGAGCAGGAGCACTCATACCCACAGGGGACAGAACCTGGAGTCATACACTTCTCCAGGGGAGAGCCTGGTGGTTATTGTTGTTGTTGTTGTTTTTGAAGGCAGGAAAGATTTATTTTACGTTCTCCCAAGAATGGGTGCCCAGGAGAGTAGACATCCCTTGGAAACTCCAAAGGCAGCGTTTTATTTCCTCTCCTGAAGCACAAGTCCCTCCCTGATTCCCCATTAACTGGATGGTACAAAAGTTGCCCAACATGAATCCCCACCCTTCATTACACAGCCAGTCCCTGCCCTCAAGGAACTTCTCTTCCTACTGGGGGAAGAAGAACAAAAGATTCTTCTCATATCTCTGGCCCCACCCGGATTACAAAAGCCAGTCCCTGCCCCCAAGGAGCTTCCATTCCTTGGGAAGATAACCTCCACTCTAGATTATTCTTTGGCGTCCTTGTGGGTTTCTGTTTTCTAATTTAAATTTCATTTCTCCAATTTGACTTTCATAACTGTGGAAACCAGTCTTTCTCATAATTTCCCCCTTTTTTCTTTTTAATAATTTGGTTCCACATCCTTTGCTGACCCCTCAAATTTGGTTATCATTTTTCCATCCCGCTTCATCAAAATCTATTAACCCCTAGACTCATCTCTTTACACAGGATGAATAATGAATCCCTTAATTCTCTATTTCTTCCATCAGGGCTGTACTAAGAGGGAAACTACCTCCCATTGTAACACGTTCCCTCCTTTCTGCCTTTCTAGATCTATTTCCCCTGCCATTCTGCTAGCGGTATCTAACCACTCTGCTTTCCCCTTCACTGCTTCTCTAGGACAGCTCACCCAGTAATATTAACTGGGTGGTTGTTTTTAAGCCTTGTGTTCCTAAGTCAGTGCGTCAGGTGGTGGGTGCTTAATGATGTTGGTTAAATGGAATTCCAGTTGGGCTGTAGTTGGGGCTGGTCAGGGGAGCCCAGGGTTGGGCTCAGCTCCTCGTGCTGGCAGGGAATCATTCTACAAGGGCTGCGGATACCAGGATGTTCTCTTTGTTCACTGGGCGTCAGTCACAAGAGTGATTCCCCCTCAAAGAAAGCAGTCATCTAGGCTTTCAATGGTGTCTAGAAGGAAAGACTATGGAGAAGGAGGTGGAGGAGGAGGAGGAGGAGGAGGAGGAGGAGGAGGAGGAGGAGGAGGAGGAGGTGGTGGTGGAGGAGGAGGAGGTGGAGGAGGAGGAGGAGGAGGAGGAGGAGGAGGAGGAGGAGGAGGAGAATGATTTAGATTATTAGAATGCTCTCTTCTCAACAATCCTGTGAGGAAAATAGCAGAGAGTTATTACAGATTTTGTAGGTGAGGAGAAGGCGGCTCAGAGATGTTTAAATGATTTGTCCCATCAAGTTAGGGGCCAGAGTCCGGATTCGAATGCATGGCTCCCGACCGGACGTCCAGAGTTTTTCTGCTACATCTTCTCATGGCCAAATCTTTGTAATCACAACGAATTCAAGGCACGAAGGAAGCAAGCTGCACCCTTGCTGTTTGTTCTAAGGGTTCTCTATTGTCTCTGGGATTAAATACAAACTTTTATTTGGCATTTAAAACCCTTCCTAATCTGACCCCAACCTCCCTTCCCAGAGCAGACGTGACTCCCTTCAGACACTCCACATTGGAGCTAATCTGGCCTACATCGTGTTCCCTGGACATAGCATTCCAACACAGGCTGCCTCCCCCCCTCCGGGCCCCCCTTCTTTTGCCTCTTAGAATTCCTAACCCTTGTCAAGGATTGGCTCCACATCACCTCCTTCAAATGGCCTTTCACAATTCAGAAAGTGCTTCTAGCTCAGGCCCTCCAAATGGGGGATGTCGGGTGTGTGTATTTGTATGTGTGCATACATTTTTAAATTTTGCCTATATATGTATGTACAGACACTTATATCTATCATATATATGTGTGTGTTATATATAAGGGATGCATGTATAGACAAATAAATATAAAGCATATATTTGTATGCTTTATAATACATATATGTAGAATATATATGTATATATATATTCTCTTCCAGTAGAATATAAGCTCCTTGAAGACAGGGACTGGTTCATTTTTCTCTGTTGTGGGCACATAGAATCTTAATAAATACTTATTGAATTGAATTTGACTTTTTTTTTAAGTACAAATCCAGGGGCAGCTAGGTAGTGCAGTGGATGAAGCGACAGCCATGAAGTCAGGAGGGCCTGAATTCAAATTTGATCTCAGATATTTAACAATTCCCAGCTGTGTGACTCTGGGCAAGTCACTTAACCCCAATTGCCTCAGTGAAAGAAAGAAAAGAAAAGGAAAGAAAGAAAGAAAGAAAGAAAGAAAGAAAGAAAGAAAGAAAGAAAGAAAGAAAGAAAAAGAAAGAAAGAAAGAAAGAAAAAGAAAGAAAGAAAGAAAAAAAGAAAGAAAGAAAAGAAAAAAGTACAAATCCAAACATGAGGGTTTTAGACTGTGTAGTAAAACAGGTGATCCTTAACCCAAACATCTCTTTGTGAGTATGGAGATTAAATTATAATTCTCCTTTTAACAAAAGATGCTTAACTGAAGCTTTTTGGCGGGAAGAAGATAGAGTCATTATCTGGAAATAAATTCACCAGCAATTATATGCCATTCAAAGCCTCCCTGTGTATATTACCTCATTTCAACCTCACAATAAAGAGAGAGGGATTACAGATATTATTTTTTAACAGATTTTTTTACATTTTTACAGAGGAGGAAACTGAGGCACAGAAAAGCTAGAAGAGACCCAGGGTCATGCAGCTAATCTGTCTGAGGCTGGATTTGAATCCGGGTCTCCCTGACCCCAAGTCCAGAATTTTGTGCACTAACTGCCTCCAGCCTCAGTATACAGCACATACATTGCTGTTTTATGCACGGTTCAGTTTTTGCAGTGGATCAGGTCTGCTGTCCTTGATCATTGGGAGCCAGGGTGTGTTGATGTTTCTATATTCCACTTATGCAACTGAAAACTATAGGAAAGTCAGCATGGAAGATTTCCACGTGCAATTCGTGCTCATTGAATGGTCTTTATCTTTTTGCTGGTTTCTGTCTGGTTCCTGATAAGTTAGGGGATTGAGAACAGTGGGGAAAATAGAATGGTGGACTTGGAATCTCTTTGATGTGGGTGACCCCTCCGTGTTCCCAAACCACAACTTTCTCACATTTTTGGCCCTAAGTTTCCATAATCTTTATAAAGCCTGTAACTAATATCCTAGAGACCTTTCTTGAGATTTGTAATATTCATACACAATTATTATCTGTGTATTTCTGGACAATAATATAATAGATGTAGCTATATTTAGCTATATGTGATTATAGCTAAATATAGCATTATAATTATGATAATTATTGTAAAACAAGTTATTTATTCATTATTCCTGTTTTGCTACATGACCACCATTGAAAAATTCAATGTTTAGACAGGACTTTTATTTCAGCAAAAGTGAATTATTTCTGACCACATAATGAAAGTCATCAAGTCTATTGTTCTCCCGATTTTTTATTGTACGTTATCAGAAAAAAAAAAATGAAACATGAACCTCTAATATGTGAATATTTACTTATTTAGAAATTATTCACATGGGTTTCGGCACTAATAATTATATGTATTATAAAATGTTCATAAAAATAGAGATGAAAAAGGATAAATACATATGAAGTAATATCCAATTCTAGAGTCATCAGAGAACCACTCACAGTTATTGTCCAGAGCTGTTCCCACTTGGAGGAGCCTCACTTGTTCATTCACTGACTTAACTATTTTTAGGTGACTAATAGGTGACAGTGATTTCTTAGGCCAGGGCCGGGTAAGGGATTCTGTGCTGTCCACTTCACTGTCCCAGAAGAGAAACCTGGCAGCTCTCTGGACACCAGCTTGCTTTCCCAGCATTGCTTTTCCTAGTAGAACTTCCCCTCCACTATATAGACCTGGGATACCGAGATGTAGTGCCATAATATCCAGAAGTGCCAATATTTTACTTTAATTTTTTTTTCAATGTCATCTTTATGAGCACAAGAGAAAAGATGAAACTCATCTTTTTCCTAGGAAACTAATGCAATTGTTTAACTCAACCAATCATGGTCCTGAAGACTAAGGGATGAAACACGTTTCCCTCTTCTAAGAGAAGAGGGAAATACAGAATGTTGCATATAATGCTAAATGTGATCCTATTCAGTTTTGCTCAACTGTTTTCCTTGAAGTTCTGGAAATACAGAGAGGAGGGAAGTATGTCAGGAAATAAGGTCAAAATATGAGGTATTAACAAAATTAGCACGCAATAATGGAAGGAATTGGTGATAGAAACTGGTTATAGACCAACACCTCATGCCATATATCTAGAGATGCTCAAAATGGGCTCCTGATCTAGAGCAAATTAGTGCAACATGGAAGAAATGATGTCAGATCTATGGATAAGGGTAGAATTCATGACCAAACAAGGAGATTCACAGGAAGCAAAATGGGATAATTTTGATGAGATGAAATTTAAGCTTTTGCACAAATTAGAAGAAAAGCAGGAAACTGGAGGAAAGAGGATCTTAACAACAAGTTTCTCTGATAAAGATCTCATTTCAGAAATATGTAGGGAACTGAGTCAAATTTTCAAAAATGAGAGCCATTACCCAATTGATAAATGGTCAAAGGATATGATGAGGCAGCTTTAGGAAGAAATCCAAGTTATCAATAATTAAATGAAAACAAATATTTTAAGTAATAAAGAAATGTAATTAAGAAAACTCTAAAATACTGCCTCACATTCATCAGATTGGCTAAGATGATAAAAAAAAAATGACAAATGCTGGTTAGAGCAATCCAAAAAGCAGGTACATTGATGAATTGTTGATGGGACTCTAAACTACTCCAATCATACTGGAAAGCTATATGGAACTCTGTCTGAAAAACGATTACCTATCTTTTGACACGATAATACTCCCACCAGGTTTATACCTCCAAAGAGATAAAAGAAAATGGGAAAGAATCCATATGTACAAAAATATTTATAGTGACTTTTTGTGGGTAGCAAAGAATTAGAAATTGGGATGTTTCTCATTTGGCAAAGAGCTGAACAAATTGTAGTATAGGATTATGTTTGAATACTATTGTGCTATAAGAAATGATGAGAGGGTTGGTTTCAGAAAAACCCAAGAAAATGGATGTGAACTGCGGTGAAGTGAAGTAAGCAGAATCAGGAGAACAATTTCTATAATAAAAGAAATACTGCAAAGATAATTAGTTAGGGAAGACTTAGTTCAACACAATGATCCACCCCAATTCTAAAGGACTCACAATATACTATCCACCTCCAGACGGAGAGTGATGGACTCAAAAAGCAGACTCAAAAAGAGCATATTTTCTTCTCTTTCTTTCTTTTTGTGGACATGGCCAATGTGGAAAATTTTTTTCATGACTATATATATTTGTAATGGGGAGTTGGGAAAGGGAGGAGATAAAGGAGAGAATTCAAAACTACACACAATATGGATTCAGGAGGCTTGCCTCTGACACTTCCTAGGCCTAAGGACATGGGCAAGCTGAGTCTCAGTTTACTCCATTCTATAATGAAGAGGATAATATTTGCACTATCTCCCTGGGAGTAAAGCATTTTCTAAACCTAAGAGAGCTGTAGAAATGTGACTTCTTATTAGGTGGATAGGAAAAGTCAGGTGTCATGGTGTGAAACATTGGGTGCTAAAGACTGAGACTGTTATCTCTCAGTAATTATATGCATTCAAATTTTAGAAAGAAGGTGTTATGTATTTTATGCTATATTTAGGATTGCTCCTTTTAAGAAATTCTGGAATGATCCCCAAACTCTGTTTATTCATGCAGAGTGAAATGAAGAATTAAGATAACTATTGAGCAATTCAGGCCAAAATATATGTGAAAAGAAATGGTGGACTAAGCATCTCCATAAAATGACCTCATCCCTATAGTAATTGTCATTAATTATGTTATTTAATAACAATATCAAGTAAATTTAGTGATAAATTTAAAATAATGTTATTATTCAATAACAATAATAGCTATAGTGATAAGGTAATCTGAAGTTCATCATTTATTTTGAGAATATGTAAATGAAAATTGAAAAGGTAGCTACTTTAGAGAGAAGGGAATTAACATTCATAAAGGGCCTACCACATGCCAGACACTGTGCTAAGCACTTCAAAGCACTTATTCTCATTTGATCATGAGAACAGAGAGAATCGAAAGCCGGGAGAATCCACGTCCATCCCAAACCTCCGTCCCGTCTTCTCCCAGATCCGCTCTGGTCTCTCTTCTGAGCTCTAGCCCTGCACTGCCAACAGCCCTTTGCATGTTTCTGTTGCTTCTCAAATTCACTATCTAGACTTCTCATCTTTCCACCCAAACCTCCCTCTCTTCTGAGCTTCCTTTCTTCTGCTGAGCGAACCATTGTCCTTCAAGCCGTTCTGTGTAGATTCAGCATCCCTCCTTCGCCCTACCTAGCCAATCTTCAGCCAGAGCTTTTCCCTCCCTCTATGATGTCATTCGCATCTGCCCTTTTCTCCACTCCTACAACTCCCATCCTAACTCAGACTCTTGTCATTTGGATCCAGAACTATTGCAATCCGGGAACCGATTTCGCTTCCTAATTGGTGTCTGACTCTAGTCTCTCCCCAATCCAATCCATCGCCAACAAAGTGGTTCCCTCCCATCGTGGGTCTGACCACCTCGGCCCTTAGTCTCTGATCTCCAGTGGCTTCTCAGAACCTCCAGGATCTAAGATAAATCCTCTGGTCTTTAAAGCTCTTTCCAACTTTGAACCTCTCTACCTTTCCCGACATGTTACTTTCCTTCACGTACCTTATAGTCTAATCAAACTGGTTTTCTTGCTGTTCTTAGGCATGATTTTCCATGTCCCATCCCCATGCATTTGTAATGATTGTCACCGGATACGGAAGCTTTCTTTATCCTTATTTCCTCCCTCTGGAACTTTCCTTTTTCTTTAGAATTTACTTGAAATACTTCTTCTGCAAGGGGCTTCCCCCGGCCCCTGGAGGCTGTGGTTTCCCCCTCCATGATTACTTTATATCTTTTTGTATTTACTTTGTATAGATCCACTTCCACGCATGTAGTCTCCCTAGTTAGAATGTAAACTTGGAAGCTAAGTCAGAGGGAGGCAGGGACTGTGTGGCTTTTGTCTTGTGCCTAATAGAGTGTCTAAGACAAGTAGGTGCTTAATAAATGGTTTTCAATTGAACTATTCTCAACATCAGTATGAAATGGTCCATAGCATAACTATGTATTCACCTAATGTTTTCTGTTTAAATATTCGGTGATTTTAAAGCATACAAAGAAAAATAGATTGAGGGAGTTTCATACAAAAGAACTAATGCGTTCAGGGCACTGCACTGAATTCTAGGACTATAAAGACAAGATTCTTTAAACCATTTATCTCCTTAAGGTGCTTGCACCAACGATCCAATAACCATTAAGCATATGTACGGATTGTTTTAAGGCAGAGGGAGCAAACACGAGACCAGCAAGTGGGCTCCCAATCAGATTAAAGTGTTCCTGAGAAATATTTAACACAATAAACAAAAATGCAATATTGTTCGTTTGTGATTTTCTAAGTAGATTGCGGCCCACAGGAATCTGTTTCTCTTTGAGTCTGACGCCGTTGCTTATCAATACACTTCACGTATTGTCATATGATCATGATATGCATATATTATGTGTGTGTGTATATATATATATGTATGTATGATCGTAACTCTAGGAGGTGGGCAGCACAAGTATCACTTAACTTTTTTAGAAAACGAAATAACACGTATTAAGTTCTTCCTATGAAGTCTCTCCTAATCTCCTTAATGACATTGCTCTGTGCAGTGGCCCATCTGCTCCCCTCTACAACTCAGTTCCCGGACAAAGTCTCCCTTGCCCTCTCCGTTAACTCTCTTCCCTTCTCCCGGAGAGCACCGGGGCTCCCTTCTGCTCCCATCTGGGTCCGGGCCCTCTTCGCTCAGCGCTGTCGCCAGAGTCTCTCCCTCGGTGAGAAGCCGTAAGGCCCCGCGGCCGATAAGGGGAGACAAGAAACTCCCCTTCCTCCCAGCTGCCTCTCCCTCCTCCCCACAAAGCTTCTCCCCGGCTTGGCAGGAGCCAGCTGAGCTTTTGAAAGGCCATTGACCGGCCCTGGGCCAGCTCCTGCCAAACTCCCTTCCAGCTGAGTGAGGGAAACTTTTCCCACTTGTAAAAAAGGATAACACATTTTTGCCTCCTTTAACACATCAACACCTCTTAACTCTGCTATCTGCTCCTTAAGTAGCCTAAGCGCAGCCGCAGCTGATGCTTCCCCAACCCACATCCGTGTCTATTCTGTGTGTGGGGGTGTTTGTGTATCCCCCCCCACATATACACGCCACACACGTACATCTCGCACATATACATACATATATCACACACATACGTATCACGCATATACATACATCTACAAACACACATAGAAATATACACATACCCATGTATACACATATAAGTGCACATAGTCAATGTGTATATACGATATATACATACACATACCCACATATCATATACATACGCACATATGCACAGAGATATGCAATATAAACACCCATACCCATGGATACACATAAACAGATACATATATACACATATACATGCATATATATACACACACAAAATACATACACACATATATGTACACATCACATACATATATATCAAATACCCAACGCATTCATACACACAGAAATACATATACGCCCATGTAGTGACCCACACAATGCATATGTGTATATACATATCTACATGTAAATGCATATGGAAGTGTACACATATAAATATGCACGTATTTTAAAGGGAGTTTACACATTTAAATAAGGGATACTATAAGCAAATACAAGACAATTTGACTAAAAAGGAAGCACTTATAATAAAATTATAACCTTTAACAAGTGCATTCCGCCATGTGTTATATCCTTTACTAATATCTCATTTGATCCTCACCACAGCCCTGGGAGGTAGAGGCTATTATTATCCCCATTTTACAGATGAGGAAACCGAGTCAGACACAGGAGAAGGGCTTACCCAGGCTCATACAGCCAGTGTCTGAGTTGCTTTTACTCAGGGCCTCCCCGTTCTAAGTCGCTGGTCCGTAGGCGGTGGGACCTGAAGTTGAACCTTGAAGGGTCTAAGAGGTTGAGATGGAAAGAGACTGAGTTTCAGGAATGGGAACCAGACTGTGCAAACGCAGGGAGGCGGGAGATGTAAAACCTAGAAAGGAAAGGGGGTAAAGTTGCAGGTCAGGCCAGCCCCTTGTGAAATGGTATCTGGCTAGGGGCTCGTGGACTGGAATGGCCAGAGTCACTCTAGGCAGGCCAGGCCCTCAGGGAAGATGTTACCGTTTCTCCTTGGGGCTCTAGGGAGCCACTGAAAATTCGGGAGCAAAGGAGAGACGGAGCCAGACTTCATTTTGTGACTGCGGTGGGGGTGGGATGGAGAAGGGGAAACCATGGAAAGGCTCTGAGGTAGAGACCCAACAGAGGCCAAGGGGATGGAGGCCAGAGGCTCCCCTTCTTGCCTGTGGGGTGGGGACCAACATGCATCTTTCTATTGTTCCTGGGGGGGCGAGTGGAGTTCTTGGACCACCCATGGCTCGGTAGTCTGACACTACTTTAGGCAGCCCACTTTGTGAGTGCAGACGAGCAACTGAGTTTTGGTGCAAAGAACATTAAAAAATGCCTTTTTTTTTCTTCAACAATATTTTACTTTTCCAATTACATGGAAGGTAGCTTGTAACATTCATTTTTGTAAGATTCTGAGTTTCAAAGAGAATTCTAAATATGAAAATGTTTCTGCTGGGGGCAGAGGCCAGATTACTGGATAATTGTCACTTGAAAAATAACAGCCTTGGGAAAGGGTCCACTGACCAGTTGCAAACCAGATATTTCCCTGGTCCGTGTGTCCTGCAGACATTTCCCTGGTCCGTGTGTCCTGGAGGACCCCCCACAGTTACCCACCCTTTACAGGGCACATCATCTCCACCTGCTCTCCTCTCCTTCCTCATCCAAAATCTCTAGATCTCTTTGCTGCCCTCGGGAGAGTTCTGACGGCTTAACTTGGCGTTCAAGGCCTATAATGAGATCCTCATCTCCCTTTCCAACTTTTCTCCCACAAGCTCCATAAACTAATTCTCCTTCTGTGGGTCTGAATCTTGTCTCAGAATCTCTGGTCCTCCCCAGAACAGTCACCATGGCGGGGGAGGGGAGGGGTTGACACTATCTTCCTGTGGACATGTCCTCCTGTTTCCCCTGCCTCTGACAACACCATTATACCTCTCCTCCCCCGCCCCTTCACTCTCACCTCCTTGCTGACCATATTTTCTACCCACAGAAACTAGCGTTCCCCTCACCGCCTCTATCTAGAGCTCCCCCATGCCGTGATCACCTTCCTCCCCAGAGGAGGTCAGTTTTCAGCAGCACAGAAATCTTGCTCTTCCACAGACTCACGCTTTCCCCAGACTGTGTGCCCTCCCCCAATTGCCCTATGTCAAAATATTGCTCACCCCAATCATACTCAAGAAATTCTCTCTCTCTCCCCCATTTAAGGTCCCTTTCTCTTCCAAGATCAGACTCAAAGACTTACCTCTTCAGCACCAAATCTGTGCTATTCCCTTGCCTTTAGTGGATGGGGGCTATGTTCTACAACTGGGCTTTAATTAGCGTGAGTAATGGATCTCTTGAATTCGCACCACATATTTCCATTGGACTGGAACTAATCACCACATTTTACATAATTATAACTTTGAGTAGCACAAATCGGAATACATGGGACCACTTCAGGAAGAGATTCATTATTTGCACTAATTAATACCTACCTGCACTTAGTTCTCAGGACCTCTTGGTTTAGACTATAAACTATTTAAGGGTGGGAAGGTCGAGGGTCCATCCCATTTTAATGTAACTACCTGGGTCAGGTGGAGGTATGACCTAGAGGTAAAGAGAACTAGTCATCTCTATTGAGCAATGGACCAACCCGTGGAACTACTAGATGTGAAAGGTCATTGAAAGCCACTGGATACATCGGGGGAGTATTTGGATTGGCTGAAGAAACCGGATCTTGGGTTTTGTGTGAAACGGCAGGCCAGTTCAGCACCCGGATTATTTGGTCCTCTGGCAGTATGGAAGAGAGAATTGTCCAGCAGAAAGGAGGAGTGGAGCCTCATTCCTCCAACATCTGAATTTCCATAATACTTAATGCCTACCACACCATGCGTTTTTCGATTTAGTTACTTATAATATATTTTAGGTTAATTAAAATTTTATGTTTATTATTTATATGTTTTATATATTATCAGAATATATTTCTCCATTATATTTTAATTTTCTATTATACATTTTAATTATATTTTGTTTAAAAAAAAAAAAAAGAAGATTCTGACATGAGCACCTGGATTCTGGGAGCTAAAGATTCTAGATTTCATTTCCTTCAGACTAGTTGGAAGAACTAGATAGCTTCTTAATTCCATCCAGAATCTAAAAGGTTGGATCCTGTCACTCAAGTGGCAAGCTGCTTAGATCTATATACTTTGCCCAGGATAATCTTTAGGAAGTAATATGCTCTGGCAACTAGGACCACAGATGCCCAATTGGCATTTTTTAAGAAGAGCTTGGTATATAGAATTATATGGTTCTTCTTCCCCCCTTGATATTTATATTTTTTATTTGTGTGAATCCTTTGTAAAAGTCTTTTAAAATTTTTATTTATTTCATTTTTAATCTGTGGAATAAAGCAAGCCTTTCCACAACAGCATAATAAAAAAGATCATTGCACATGAAATTGCAAATCTATTATGTACAACTTGCTATTTCTTTTAAAGAAATAATAGTTATCATGTAAATTAATTTTTTCTTTTTTCTTTTTTTCTTACTCCACTTCCCCCAGATGGTTAAATACAGATAGATATATATGTGTGAAATTATCCTAAACATATTTCTATTCATCAGTTCTTTGTGTGGATAAAAGTCTTATTTCCTATCATAGTATAGAGGTAACCTTGGTTTCTTGGAGGGATGTCAGGAGGCTCTGGCAGATTCTTCAGAGCAAAGGAGACGTTGAGGATGGGTTATATCCGAGAGCCAGCCTAGCCAGGTGAGACAGGTTCATCACCAGGTTGCCCACAGGGGGCAGAATTTTCAGCACCTGGTTGTTCATCAGTGAAAGGAGCGCCCACCCTGATGATATTACAGATATCGGAAGTATTCATAAAGTCCTGTGTTGCTCAAAAGACCCTCAGCTTCCAGAATTTTAATGAAAATTTCCAGATTCCAACCTCAATCACTATTCATGTACCTACTCTGATCCATTTGTCACCTCTACACGTCTGGGTCCAAATGAAATCCAAAAAACATTTATTCTTTTTATTAAAAACATTTGAATCAGTGGAAGAAAAATTCCGCTTTGAAGGCTCGCTTCCAACAAGGAATTTCTTTCATATTTCTAAAATTTCCTACAAGATTCCTTGATAAAGGAAACGATGGCGATTGTCTTCTGTTCAATGGCCATTAAAGGAAGTATGAAGCTGGGAAACAGACTCTCCCAAGGTATTCGTCACTGTCATGGCAAATATCCTTCACAAAGTCTAAATTCCATTCATAATCTTACTTACAGTCAATAATGGACAGATTGGATCAACTCTCAAGAAATGAATCTCCACCAGGATATTCATTATGATTCAAATGTGTTTGGCTTACTTGAGGCTCATAGGATCAAAGCCTCCTAGGTCTAGAGCCAGGGATTATCTAGATGACCTAGTCCAATCCCCTCATTTTACAGAGGAGAAAAGATAAATTGATTTGCTTAAGGTCAAAGGGGCAGTCCCAAATGGCATCTGAACCCAAGTCTTCAATCTTTACAGTAAAAACTAAATGACCAAAAAAAGGGACTCCCGTCCAGATCAGAGCATGCAGGTCCATTGGTCTGTAGCCCAGCGGATACGGCACCTCAGATGGACAGAATTGCATAGGAGGAAGAGAACAGTGGGTGTTTTCTGTGGTTCCAACATGTCTCCCGGCACAAAGGACCTATTTTTAATATAAATAGTTTTTCCCAAAGATGTTAGAATACCAGGCTTCTGAAGAATTGCTTAAGGATGCCCAAAAGGAGCTGGAGATGTGGTCGTACAAGTATTGTCTAGTATTTTCCCAGGGATGACTTACAAGCGAGCACACTGAGGAGATTTGTGATCAGAAAGATAGAAAGAGACAGAGGAGAGATGGACGCTTGAGTGCTGCACAGGCACCTGTGGAATTTCAGAAGCACAGAGAAATGCCATAGCACGGTGGGGCGATCCATCATAGCAGATTTATATGAGAATACGACCGAGAATCATGCATGATAAATAGGCTTGGATATGCGAGGTTCGCACCATATTAATGGTGCTGGAGAGAATGACATACATGAGTCAGAGGACCTGGATTCAAATCCTACCTTTAATTCTTTTTTTTCCCCCTGAGGCAATTGGAGTTAAGTGACTTGCCTAGGGTCACACAGCTAGGAAGTGTTAAGGTTTGAGACCAGATTTGAACTCAGGGCCTCCTGACTTCAGGGCTGCTGCTCCATCCACTGCGCCACCTGGTTGCCTCCTTACCTTTAATTCTTAATACCTGTATGGCCTTGAAGTCACTTGACTTGCCTATTCCTTGGTTTTTCCACCTATAAAATGAGGAGGTTGGACCAGCTTAGACCTCTGAGGACATCCACCTCCACCCCAGATCTACCCCTATTATCCTATGATGCAGTGAAATCATAAAAGGATTTGCAACGTTTAAGTGCCATTCATCTCTGTTCTCTCAGTTATAAAACAGGGTTTACAGCAGCGCCCTCCTCATAGGGATATTGTGAGAATCAGGGCTCAGCCGGGTACCTGGCACACAGTAGGTGCTGTATAAATGCCTCTTTGTATCTGCCTTCTCTTTCCCTTCTTCCAAGCTCTGAGCTTCTCTCTCTCTTCCCTGTGGTTTCCTCCTCTTGCTCTCCTGGTGCCCAAGGTCCCTGCTGGACAAGCCACTCGACTGGCCTCCTTCCTTTCCTCTGCATAGCTCAGTTCTCCATGGTCCAGTCTGGCCCTCCCCCTCCTAGAACTTGTCCTTTTTGGAGATATTTCTAATCTCGGCCACTTGGCCCGCTGCAGTGGGGAGCTACAAGTGGCCATGGCCAGCGAGGGGGTGGAGAAGAAAGCGGGGGAAGGGAAAAGAAATTCCCATTCTCTGCTGGAAGAGGCATGGAACAATTGTCTCTCAAGAGCTGGGTTTTTCTTCCTCAGACAGCTCTCCTCCACTGCCAGCTGTCAGAGCTGTCTGTCATTTGTTCACTCCCGATGTTGGGTTTTCCGATGTCCAGGACCCTTTCGCCCAGTCTTCTGAAGCCCATGGACCCCTTCTCAAAATTATGTTTTTGAATGTATAAACAAAAATATCTAATGGTATTAACGAAAAAGACCACAGAGAAATATGGTGACCAAAATAGTAAGCAAACACGGTTATGTGCCCTCTGTGAAAAGCTTCTGTCCTAGATTTTGGAAGGGCACTGGGAGCAGGGCTCTATATTTATGATTCCTACATGGGAGGAAAGAAAATGACCTGGCATAAAGTAGTGGCTTAGTAATCGAACTGAAATCAAGGAAATTCAGAGCACTCAAGTAGGCACTACAGAATTTTTTAGCTAAAGAGTTATAGGTACTCATTAGTCTCTAAATGTGAAGTTGGATTTGGTCAAGTCAATCAGCACTTATTGAGCACCTACTGTGTGCCAGGCACTCATCGAAGAGCTGGTTAAAGGTGTATTCTCCCAAAAAAACCATTTTATAGCTCCAATTGTCATGGCTTCTTTGAAGCATTGCTTTTATCCTATTGAGATGAGACAGGAACTTTGAAAAAGCATACATCTCTATGGGTGAACTGAAGCATGATTCTTATTGATTAATCCCCTTAAGAGAATATTGCCAGGTGCTACTCAAGACGATTTCCCATCTGGTTTCCGAGCGCCATTTCCTCGAAGCATGTTACAGCCATAATAGCTACCCAATGCACTTTACATATATTTATCGAATTTGATCCTCCCAACAATGCTGGAAAACGGGAGCTATTATCATCTCCATTTTGTGAGAACTGAGACACACAGAAAATTGGCTTGTGCAGCTTATTCAGTGCTATATGAGTCATCTCTTATGCCATCAGGGTCTGGGGTAGGATTTGAACTCAGGTTCCCCATATTCCAAATCCAATTGTCCCACAGACCTGGTTGCATTTTGGGTTTTGATTGCATTTTAAGATCTCCTGATGTCTTTTCAATAAACGGGTCTTCGTGTTTCATCTTGTCACTTTGTTTAGTGATGTATCGCTAAGGAAAGTTTCTCAAGGTTCCATAAAAGGCACGGATTTTGGTCCTGGAGAACGCTCTCCCTCTCTCCTCCTTTCCCTCACCTCCAGTCTGAAGGGAGGAGATCTTCATTAATTAATGTTAGTTTGAATCAAACTTGAATAACAATATATACATTTTGTTACCAACTGTTTTTAAGTATTACCTAGGGGCTGATGGCGACACCACATTTACGGTAAATGGGGCCCATTCTAGCCAATGGCCTTTTACATGAATAAATATTAGAGATGGGTAAATGAGCTGTCCCATGAGCACCTTCTCTTTCCCCTCTCCTTAGGAAAGATAGTCTGTAGAAATGGTTTTTTAGCTTAAGCTGGTTCTCTGTGCTTTCCCAAAGCCTTGGCCCCTTGGTCCTTTACTTTACTTTATTAAGACCTTTCATTTCACTGTGGAAATGGCTCCATTTCGGAGCTTTCTTGTCTTTCCTTGGATAACTGAGTACCTTGGCCCAGGTTTCCTTCCTTTGAAGTTGTCTTTCTCCTCAAGGACATCAGCCTGGCCCCCAGAAAGTGGGGGAGAGCAGGACAGGGATCCCCCGGGAGATTATCAGGACCATTGTTTCCTGCCCCTCCCAGTTAATCCGAGGGTTGGTTCCCTGCAGTGTGGCTGGGGGGGGGGGGGGCGGGGGGGGGAGGGGGGCAGAGGGGGATGTGGTCTTTTTTAACTGTCCTGCCCGGGACAGCTGACGGCCTCTCAGAGCAAAGCTGGGAACTCTCAGTGGAAGCCCCGGCCTTTGGATTTCCCCACAGCAGGAGCGGTACCGGGATAGGGCCTGGGTCAGGGGTGGCGGGAGTCAGTGCTGCAGCGCAGCCTAACGAGTGTCTCTAACCCCCGGCGCCCTAAGGCACCGCCCAGGTCACGGCGGAAAGCCATGGCTTGTGACCCCGGATCCAAAGGGACCCCCAGTCAGCCTCTAAAGTCCTCCTCCCCCCTGCCCCGCCCAAGCCGGCTGTGAGAGGCCTGCAGACTTATGTGTCTTCTGACCTTAGGTGGCAGCCGGCCTCCCTCTCCCTCCTCCCAGACTGACTTGTACCCGAGTTCAAATGTGACCTCAGGCCCCCAGACCCAAAGCCCTCCCTTTACAGGCAGGGAAACTGAGGCTCAGGGAAACAAAGCCCCGCAGGGAGTGTGAAAGCCTCATTCTCAGGATCAGAATTCTGAGGCTCCCGTTGCTTTCGCCGTCTCTCTGGGGCAGGCCCGAGGTCTCTGACATTTCCTGGCTTCTGGTGCTGCAGCCCGGGCTGGCCCCACAGAGCTAGCGCCTGCCTCCGGGGTCCCTCGCGGCTTCCTGACCACACCACTTCCTCGCCCAATCCTGTAGGCCCCGAACGAACAGTCAATTTTTAAAGGTTTTTTTGTTGCTTTTTATTTTTTATCTCAAAGTAAATAGTTATTCCTCTCCTCCCCCTCTCCCCCCCAAGAGCAAACACTGATGCCAAGTCAGCCCTGGGTTCCAACTGGACGGCCTGTGAGTTTCCCATGGGAGCCCTTCTGTCTCCTGCTTCTAGTGACTTTGCATGGTGGGTCTTGTTCCCTGCTCCCCAATCTGAGCCTCTTAGGCCCTATCTCCCTTCCAAGTTCTGCTCAGGTCCCACCTCCTCCAGGGGCCTGTCTCAGCTACTCTCTCTGTCTCTCCCTCTGTCTCTCTCTCTCTCTGTGTCTCTGTCTCTGTCTCTCTCCTCTTTCTGTCTCTCTGTCTCTGTCTCTCTTTCTCTGTGTCTCTCTCTGTCTCTGTCTCTTTCTCTGTGTCTCTGTCTCTGTCTCTCCTCTGTCTCTCTCCTCTCTCTGTCTCTGTCTCTCTCTCTCTCTGTCTCTGTCTCTTTCTCTGTGTCTCTCTCTGTCTCTGTCTCTGTCTCTCTCCTCTGTCTCTCTCTGTCTCTGTCTCTCTGTCTCTGTCTCTCTCCTCTTTCTGTCTCTCTGTCTCTGTCTCTCTCTGTCTCTTTCTCTGTGTCTCTCTCTGTCTCTGTCTGTCTGACTCTCTCTCCTCTCTCTGTCTCTGTCTCTTTCTCTGTGTCTCTCTCTGTCTCTGTCTGTCTGTCTGTCTCTCTCTCCTCTCTCTGTCTCTGTCTCTTTCTCTGTGTTTCTCTGTCTCTGTCTCTCTCTCTGTCTCTTCTGTCTCTCTCTCTCTGTCTCTGTCTCTGTCTCTCTCTCTCTCTGTCTCTCTGTCTCTCTCTCTCTCTCTGTCTCTCTGTCTCTGTCTCTCTCTCTCTCTCTCTCTGTCTCTTTCTCTGTGTCTCTCTCTGTCTCTGTCTGTCTGTCTGTCTCTCTCTCCTCTCTCTGTCTCTGTCTCTTTCTCTGTGTTTCTCTGTCTCTCTCTCTCTGTCTCTCTTTTTAATTTTGTGCATGTCTGGTATCTACTTATCTGTTTACAGGTTGCTTCCTTTCCGGAGAATCTGCCCTTCTTGGTAGAAGCCAGCCTCCAGCCCAGCGCACAGTAGGAGCTTTAACCTGTTTGCACCAGTCCCGAAAACCTGGGACTCCCTGGAGGGAGAAAGCGCCTTTCCTTGGTCAGGTCTGTCAGCGGTTATGGCGCCGGAGCGGGGCTGAAGGCCTTGTAGTGGCCATTGACCACAGGTGACACCAAGGGACCGGCAGCCTCCCAGCGAACGCCTCTCCCTGACCCAGGGTAAGCCGCATTTGCTCCTGGGGGGTCCGGCCTCATGAGATGCTTTAGTTGGGAATCCTTCCAGAGCCTTGAAAACCGGGAGTTAGCTCCCAAATGCCAGCCCACCCCTCCCTCCTCCCCTCCCCCGGGCCCAGCCCCCCTCAATGAAAGCCCTCCCCCCCCCCCACAAATCTAGTTCTAGGAGAAGCAGCCCCCACGGGAAGGGGGGATAAAAGGGACCCGAACCGAGGCTGCCTGGCTTTAACTAGGAGCTTGAGTGGGTAACGAGGCGCCCCGACTTTGGGGCAGGGAGGGAACCCGATGCCGTTAGTCTGACCTCTCCCCCCATGGGCTCCTCCAGCGGAATCTTTCCTCAGTGTCCTGCCAGCTAGGGCAGTCTTGGGGACGGCGAGGGGCGCGTGCCAGGCCCTCGTCACGCGCTGTGCCCCAGCACCCAGTGGCCCTGGTTGCCCAGGCCGGCTCCGAGCCGGACCAGCTGTTCCAGGCCCCGCGCTGCCCGAGCTCCCGCTCCGTCCCGCCGCCCCTGACTTCGGTGTTTTCCACAGGAGCCGTCGCAGGTGCAGCTGCCGCCCCTGCTGCCCTTTGGGCGGTGCACACAAACTCAGCCGCTGCCGGCCCTCAGCTCTGGGGCTCTGGGGCTCAGGGCCAGGAGAAGGGCTCCCGATTCCCTTCCTAAATAGGACGGTTCCGTCCACACGGAAGATCCAGGGGCAGCAGGTCCGCCGAAGGTGGGAAGGGGGCTCGGGGGCCGATTTTCCTCCAGGGCCATACAGCTCCTCCAAAATGAGGCGCACGTACTAAGTGAGACGGGGGTCCCATACCCCCCCCCCCGCCCCGCCTCCCCACTCCTTGGGGGCTGCAGGTGAGCGAGATCAGCCCAGCCCCTCCCCCCCACCCGCTAGCCCCCCACCCAGGGCGGCGGCCCCGCCCCTCTCCTTTCCAGCATTCCCTCTCCTCCCAATAGCTGGCCCACTCTTCCTTTCTCCTTTCCCCCTTTTTTCTGCCTTCTTTTCCCTTCTCCTCCTTCTCCCCTTCCCCGCCCATTCTCTCGATCTCGCTCTTCCCCTCCCCCTCTCTTTCCCTCCAGCAGCCCCGCCCTCTCCTCGCCAGGAAGCCCCTCCCCCTCCCCGGCAGCCCCGCCCCTCCCCCTCTCTCCCTCTTTCGCTCCCCTCCCCCTCCCCCCTCAGGCCAGCTCCCGGCCCCGCCCCGGTGCTGGCGTCACAGTGACGCGCGCGCTGCGCGCAGGCGCAGCGGCCCCAACCGGCCCTGCCCCCCGCTCCCCCTCCCCCGCTCCCGCCCTCCTCCCGCCCTCCTCCCTCCTCCCCTGCCCCCTCCCCTGGGCGGCCCCTCCCGCGGCCGTCCGGCTGCCTGCTCAGTGCTCAGCTCGGGTCGGGCGCGGGGCGCGGGGCGTCGGGGCGTCGGGGCCGTTGGAGCCGCTCTGGGCGCCGGCACAGGTAAGAGGCGGGGGGCTGGGGCTCGGGGCGGCCGCGGGAGGCCTCGGCCGGGCCCACCCCCCAGTCCGGAGGCCGCGCCGAGGAAGTTGGCCCCGGCCCGGGGTGGGGGGAGCGAGCGGGCCCGGGCCCGGAACCCCGAATCCCGAGACCCGAATCCTAGCTCCGCGCGCGGCCCGCTCTGGGGGGCCTGGCGCCGCTGCGGGGAGGGACGGGCGAGGGGGAGCCTGAAACCCCCGGCCCCGGGGCTGACCTGCCCCCCCAGCCCTGAAGCGCCCCGCGCTCCCTCCCCGAGACTGCCCTGCCCCTCTGAGCCCCCCGCCCGGGACTGACCTGTCCCCTGACCCCCGAGTCCCCTGTACCCCCTCCCCAGCACTGACCCGTCCCCCTTAAACCCTCCAGCGACCCTCCCCCCCTCCCCAGCACTGCCCTGCCCCCCACTTCTCCCAGCCGCCCCGGCCCCCCAACATTCCGGTCCCCTGCACCCCACCCTTCGGGACATGCCCCCTAACCCCAGGACTGACTTCTCTCTCCTACCTCCCAGGGACCTGCTCCCCCCACCTCGGGACTGACCTGCCCCCCTAAACTTCCCAGTGACCTGACCGCCCTCCCCAGGACCTGTAGCCTTCCCCCAGGACTGACCTCCCCCACCAACTGCCAGTGATTTGCACTCTGTGGCCCAGGACTGACCTGTCCCCTCCATCCCTACTGCTCCCTCTCACCTGCCTCCCTCTCCCTCCTCCCAGACTGACCTGTACCCCCAAGCCCCAGTGCCCTGCACCCCCCCCCCGTGACCCGTACCCCTTGCCGTGGGGGTCCTGCTCCCCTCCTCATGGAGCTTCCTTCTAGGCCCCCTTTCCTAGCCCAAGTGACCTACAAGTCCCCGTCCCCTGCAGGCCCTTCACTCTTACAAGGCCCCCTTTCTTGGCCCGGGTCACCTGCCTTGCGGTCCTTGTGCCTTGGGGGGCCCCGTCTGCCCTGGGCCCCCCAGGCTAGACTAGGGCTGAGGACGGCCGGGCTGCTGTGCCCTTGCCAGCCCCCCCCCCCAGCCCCCCTGCCAAGGTTCAGACTTGAGTGTGCTGCGGAATTGCGGTATCCATCCCTGCATCCCTGCATCCCTCCTCCCTCCATCCCTGCGTCCCTCCTCCCTCCGTCCCCCCTCCCCGGCGGTGTTTTGTGCGAGTGGCCCCCAGGGGGACAGCGCTGCCGCGGGCCCTGGGGGGCTGTGCCTGCCAGCTGGCTGCGCCCCGGCCCATCCAGCCTCCCTGCTGGGCCCCTTCCCCCAGAGAACGGTCGCCCTAGGGGCTTTCCCCCAATAGCCAGGAAAGGCCAGCAGGGGCCGAGGAAGCAAGGGAGGGGCCGTGGGCCCCACCGCCGGACTTCCCTTTTGGATAAGGGGCTGCAGGGCTGTTCCTTTCTGGGCTGGGTCGGAGCCCTGCCCTGCCCCTCACCCCTGGGTGGGAGAAAGGGGGAGCAGGGCTGCTTTGGGGCTCACATTTAACCAGTTAAAACAGTTTTGCCCCAGTGACGTTACAGGAGGAGACTAGAAGGGCTTTTTAAAAGTAAATTTGGCAAATATTGTGAAACGAAACAAGTTGTTTAAAAATCCTTAGATTCCAGACTATTAGTGAAACTAGTTCCTTTCCCCCTTCAGTATACCTTGCGAATTCTAAAATCCTTTTAATCTATGATTTCAAGTGGAACTGGGTTGTTAAGCTTTGATACGAGTTGAATAAATTTTTTAAGATCATAAATCCTTTTGCCCAAAGATTTCCCGGAGCATAACTGGGTGAGTTTTCCCATGGCCTGGGAAGAGACTCGGGGACGGTGTTGCAGGATCATTCCCATTTCACAGATGTGAAAACCAGAGAGAAAACGATTTCCAAGGTCACAGCTAGGAGCCCAGATTTCTGCCTCTGAGCTCAGGGCTAAACCCTTTTCATCCGGAGCTTTCAGGATTTCTTGCCTAAAGACTCTTGGCCTTTGACTTTGAAATCCCCTTTATTTTTTCGACAAGCTCCGCTTCGATGGGCTCTGCTTTACTTTTCTGAAAATCGTTGTCAGCCTCTGTTCTTTCCAAGTAAGTAATCCAAACAAACCCCTTCTGAATTCTATTGCAAGAGTCGCCAAGGAGAGTTTAATGTTGGGATTGAAAGTTAGATCGTTCTACCATTATATTATTTTATGCCTGTTTTTCTAGACCTGAGACGGAGGGGTCCTGGTGTTTCCAATTTAATTTCATAATCTTAAAAAGCTTCCAAATGGACTTTAGAAATTGCAAGGCCTTCTTGTAGCCAGTTTGAAGAAATATTTCCCCTCTGAGAGGATTTATTGAAGGTGTTCTCCCTAGCTCTTCCCCCAAACAAAGAACCAAAAGTGAAACTCATTGAGAAAAGGGGGTAATTTATTGGCAGTGTTATTGAATGCCCACAATTCTCTAGGCACTCGATGGTACAAGGAAGACATGATTTCTTCCATGTAAGAGCTTGTTGTAATCTTAAGAGCTCATTAAACAGCCTAAAGCCAAAAAAAAGCATTCTTATTTGAATTATTTTATGTCTTAGTATTTTAGGAATTAGACACAGGTGAGGGCATGTAAAGACTTTTCATCTGACTGCATTTTCTCAGTATTTTGGTTGCCATCCAGTAAGATGCATGTTTAGCCAAGACATTCTGAAAAGAAAAAAAAAAATTAGGCCTCAGGTCCTTAACAAATTTATCTTGTTACAAGTATTTACTTACCCCAGTAAATAGGAAGAGTCCAGGAGGATCTGGAGTGAGGGAACCTAGATGGGAACAGCTGTTGCCATTCATTTACCCCACTGGCCCACAAGCCTTCTCACTTGGGGGACCGGCAGTTTTTCTTATCTGTAAAAATGGAGTTACGGTTTGCAATGGGCACTCAGAGTTTAGGTAGACGGTGGTTGGTTCTGCCCAAAGGAGCTTTGAGTTGGAGTAGTAGAGGCTGTCCGGAGATTTCTGGCATTAGGGTGGATGCTAGTCTCTTAACTGCACCAGGGAAATGAGCCCCGAGATCTGGGTTCAGGTTGGGCCTCCATGCGACCCTGGGCAAGTCAGCCGAGCCCTGGGCTCTGGGTAGCGTGCCCACGTTACCGGTGGCAGCCCAAGTGCAGCCCTGCAGTGGAAGTTGCCGGGAGCGTCCCGGGTACGCAGTCCCAGGGACCGCAGAGTGACCGTGGCCTGGATTGCTTGGAATGGTCCAGTGTTTGTTGTCTTCCCGGGTCGGCAGCTTTCCTTAAGGGAGATGGGTCTTTGGGAAGGGAGACCTCTCTGACCCGGGAGTCAGGCTGTTCTTACCTAGGTAGTGGCGAGGTCACAGCCCTACCTGTCAGCTGCAGCCGATGTGACCGGAGGCAGGGTACACAACCCCGGGAAGCCTCAGTTTCCCCTTCCATAGAATAAGGCCATTGAACCGTTCACTTCCTTCTTGCGTTTCTGGTCCATTTTAGTTCTTTGTGATTGCATTCATTTTATACGATGGGCTCTTGCTCAGGGGATAGGCCTGTAATCTAGATTTGAATCCCTGGCTGAGTTCTAGAATATATTATTATTAGAATAATGAGGTGAGTGGTGAGCATTCAGAAAGTGCCCAGCCTGTGGATGGTCACCCGTCATCCCAAACTCCTTTCAGCTCATTCTTTGATGGGTTCTAGACTGTTACAGTGCGGGATGCTTGAGGGGCTTGGGATTCTAGAGAGGCCTTTGACAAAGGCCCCACCATGCTCAAATTAGTAGCAGACTGAGGGCTCTGGGCTTTTGACTGGGAGATTTCTCTGGACCCTTTGGATGGACAAAACAGCAACTAATTTTTCATCCTTAAATATAGATAGAGGGATCAGAGAAGGTGCTCATTTGTTCCAAAAAGCGCCTTAAGGGTCCAAAAGGTTCTCTGCAATAGAAGACATAAAAGCTGAGGGTTAGAAATACTGGACTGTTCCTTGGATCCCCAGCTGGGTATAAGAGGGGCTGTGGATTCTAAGGATCATGGAAGTGTGGCTAGTTGTGGTTCAGTGATCCCACTCATTGATGAGTTCCATTGGTGCACACAGCCTTCTTCTCCATGTCTTTATGGCATTTCTCCCATTGAGGCTTCCCCTCCCACTTCAGCCTGGTGGCTCCTTCATCTTTTAAGTATTCTTACTGCCTGGTCTTTCCAAGCTTGGTTGTTGGACAAGAAAGTGAACTGGAGAGGATTTGAGGGACCCCAGGGCCTCGTTGGTGCAGCCCGACTGCCTCCTTTGGCCCAGCCCGAGCTGCCTCCCCCGGCTTCCCCTGGCATGGCTTGGGCTTGCCAGAGCAGTGTGTGTCCTGACATCGCGGAGCAGTCTCCCTTTTCTGGGGCGCTCTCTTGGGTCCTTGTGGTCGGTTTTCTGTTGAGAAGTGCTCCTGTCTGCGTCCCTTGCATTTCTCTTTTGTTCTTTGAATCCCCCTCCATTTTGATTTTCCCCAGAGATCATGGGATCACGGTGAAAGAATACTGGTGTTGAGAAGAGAGGTCTTTATTTCAGGGAGAAGTCTCTTCCTTGCAACCAGGCCCAAGCCTCATTGAAAAGGCTTCAGTTCAGAGGTTCAGTGCCCCGTGCTTGTTATTACAGAGGTGAGAACAGCTAGCCTCCTGCTTGCCAAAGGTGTTGGCTTCTTTGTGAAGCATCGGTCACGGGCAGCCCCACAACAGCGTGGAGTTTTTTGAAGTAGATCCATGACGATGTAAGGGAAAAGCCACAAGGAAGAAGATAGCAAAGTCAGCTAAGGAATGGTTTGTACATTTTGAAATAAACTTTTGCGGTACTTAAAAGTGTGAAAAATCCTTCTGAATTCATGGAAGTTCAGATACAGGCTGGGAGCCAGATTGAGCCCCTGGGCAGGACGACAGAATGCTCTTGTCAAGAAGCTTCCTTTGTCCCACCCCCGTCTCGACTATGATCTGAATTTAGATGGGAAACCAATTGAGAATTTAGATGGACAACCATCCATCCCTCTCTTGTGCAAAAACGGCATCTGAATGATAACTTGCTCCCAGAATTGAATTGGAGAAACAGTAGGGTAGTTTACATGTGCTGCTTCTTAAACCCAAACCACATCTTTATTTTCTTAAAGTGGGTTAGTTAGAGAACAAGTAAAATTTGTGTGAGGCCTGAGAACTCAGTGACTCTTAAAACTCCCTCTGCCCCATATCTGTCATCGACCGAGCTGAGGCTCGCAGGGAGCAGCATCAGGAGAGAGAAGCATCACCTGGAGGCCAGACTGTCCCCACAGCCTGGGCATAATCATCGGGCAGCTTAGCTTGCGATAAGGCTGGTCCTGCTCCAGAACTGGGTCTCTCAGTGAACTGGGGTTCAGATCTGACTTGGACAAATAATTTTCCCTCCCAGGCCCTCCCTTCCCTCATTGGAATAAGGAGGCTGCTGGGCTTTGTGGCCCTGCACAGGCTCGGGGGAGCTGGCAGTAGAGCATCAGGCCCGAATTCAGGAAGATTTGAATTTAAATTTGGCCCCACATACTTTGTAGTTATGTGGCCTTGTGGAAGTAATTTCACCCCCTATTTATTTCCATTTACTCCTCTGTAAAATGGGGTGATAATGGTGCTTACCTTCCAAGGTTATTGTCATGGTCAAATGAGATGACATTTGTGAAGTGCTCCTCATAATGCCTGGCACATAGTCGGTGCTTAATAAATGCTTATTTCCTTCCTTTCAACTTAAAATCTGAGCTTGCCTTTCTGGGGAGAGTCCAGGGAATCTTCTGTGTCATGATAAAATCCCAGAGTAGGTGCCGTTTTAGAAATTTGTTATAACATTGAAATAAAGAATCCCTTCTCTGCCTTGGTGTTTGTGAGCTCCTAAGAATTTAAGGCTTCGTTTTATATTTGGGGAAATAGGCTCAGAGAGATTCAGCAGCTTGCTTCAGTAACCCAGCGTTAGGAATGGAACCTAGACCTTCTGGTTCCAGATCTCACGTTCTTGGGATAGAATGAGTTTTTGGGGAAAAGACATTTTCGTCATCTGAGTCAGGGCCTTTGAAGGAGGTCATGGAGCTGGACCCAAGGGGCCTGTGGGAAAAGGCCCTCCTTCCATCTTTTTTGTTGGACAGTTCCCAATTCCTCTTACTCTGGACTCAAACAGGGAAGGTTTGTGGGGAGGACAGTTTGAATTGGAGCTGCCTGGGACGCTGGGTCTTGGGGGTCTGATAGGCCGTTGATGCAGAGCTGAAGCTCTGAAGCGGGAGCTGGAGCTGTGGGGGGCCTGTGCCAGGGACGTCATCAGATTCCCGATGGTCTGTGACAGGGGAGAGAGAGACCAACACATCCGCCCTGCGTGGGGAGCAGCTGGAGGGCGCGCGCCAGTGAGAGGGGAGATAGGGTGGGCATAGCTCTGTGAGAAGGGGTACAGCAGGCAGGAGGACAGAGAGGCCGGCCCAGGCACCTTTGCTCACGTGGGGAGAGCAGCTTCAGAAAGATGACCAGGGGCTGCGGCCAGAGAGGGGAGGGAAGAGGACACGGAGGGGACGGTTTGGCTGGGATGGCCGTGCCCGTTCTGATGGGGCTTTAGTAGAGCTTAAGTACTCTGGTCCTGGAGCCCAAGAGGAGCTTGTGTCCTTTCCCCATGCTTCCCTTGTTCTTGTGTGGATTACTTCTTGGGATTCTGTTTCTGAGTACTTTTTTGTGGGCTCGATCCCAAAGATCTTTACCTTTATGTCCAATTAAAGTGTTGGAGTACTTAATGCCCAGCACTAAGTGCTGGGCAGGGCTGCAGGTGGAGGGCGGGGGCCAGGGGAGGAGGCTTGGGGGGCCATGAGGTTGCTTCACAGCAGCTTCTGGAGGAGCCTGACGTCCTGAATGTTCGGTGGCAGGGAGAGGCCGGCGGCAAGGGAAGGTTTAGCAGCCCCAGTGGTTGCCTCCTCTTTGGTGGGTCAGGATTCCTGAGTCCTTTCTGATTGAAGTGGTTTTTATTCATGGTGGACCCAGGATTCTCTGCTGTGGGGGAGGAGCGTCCCTCCATTGCAAGGCCCAGAAGCACAGAGAATTCTGAGCATCTGCCCTGGACCCCGGGGCCTCAGGGAGCACCTGACCCTGGCTAGAGCTTCTTGGCTTTAGGCAGGCCTTCCACTTTTGTTGTATTGGGTGGGTTCCTTTGGTCTAACTCGGAGAGTGCCTCTGGGGAATTTCGGGATAGATTTAAGATAGTTAATGTTAATAGTCTTCATTTCGTCCCTTGGCCCCCTCTCACTGATGCTGGCTACTCTTACCATCATTGCCCCAAAAGGGAAGAAAGTTGGCTCAGGGGCACCCGGGCTGGCCTGTTCTGGCCATTTTTAGAGCTCCCGCCCAGATAGGTGATTCCGCCATAGGCCACGTCTCCTCCCAGTCCTCGGACTTAGACTGCCTTTGGCAATAAGTGGTTTGGGAGCTGAGGCTTGTCTGCTTTTCCGGTGGGTGAGTAGATGAGTCCCACATTTGCATGGAGGTCCGTACAGGCCTCCAGCCTTATGGTGCTACAGAGCATGGGCTTCTCTAGAAGGAAACTCTTATTTGGGATTGCTGGGCCTTCCCCCTGGACACTGGCTGGTAGGAGAGAGCACTGTCCATGTTTTTAACTGCCTCCCTCTGGTTTTTAGCTCTTTGCTAGGAGGATTTCTTATGATTGTTTCCTCCCCTCCCCAAAAGATTGGTGATACTCAGTAGCTCTCCCTTCTCTCTCTGCAAGACTAAAAGCTGAACTTTTGGACTTGGAGCTTTTAGAGAGAAAAGGCTGAGAACAGCGCTTCGGAAGCCTCCTCTTAGCTCTTGAAGCCTCGATTCTGGAATTTGGAGGTGCAGGAACTCTGGGAGGGAAGACATGGGGCTCTGTCCCAAGGCGACACTTCCCTTCCCTGGGACCTACTCCCACGGCGAGTCTTGGCTCTGCCATTCCAGATACCTAGAATGAACTTTCCCTCTGGGTCTTGCTCCCCCCATGTCTGTCTGTTAACCACCTTCCAGGAGTTGTTAGGTAGTAGGTCTTCCATGAAACCTTCCCTAAACCCTTTCAGTGGGAAGTTGCCATGCCTGGGAATACTGGAAATAAATACAGGGGACTTAAAATTAGCTCTCTGGATGGGAATGCTGCTACTGCTTCCCAGGGCTTTGACCTTGGCTCACTCGGGGTCTTCAGGGTCCCTTCCACTTTGAGCTCCTAGGATCCCTCCTTATGTTTTTTTGTGGTCCTGGACTTCCTTTGCATTTAATGGGCCTGCTTATTCTCTCAGTTATTTGTTTAGAAGTCTTTTCTGCCCCAGTCCTGGCCCCATTACACATCAGGCTTTGGTGATGTGTGAGTGGCCAATACTGTGCTCTAGTATAAAGCTTCTTAAACTGTGGGAGTCTCCAAATTATGATTTGTAAATGTTTGATTTGTAAACCCATTTTATGTACTCATATTCCTGTATATCCCAGGGGTTGCATTGTTTCTTGGGTGAAAAGGGGTCACAAATAGAAAAAGTTTAAGAAGCCCTCTGTTTAGTCTTGTAGAAAACGTTTGAATTGAAATATCTTAATTGTTTGTAGCCCTTGTGTTTTATCTTTATTTACTTATTTGATAAAGTTTTTTTTTTTTTTTAAGAAAGAGATGGAAAAGAGAGATTATGATCTGCAAAGGGCAACTAAATGTAGCTTTTTAAAGGGTAAACTCCCATTGAGGATTTCCATAGAGAATCTATGGCAAGCCTGAGCTTTTTATTGGACATTGTCTAATTTGGAATTGTCTTGTGTATTAATATTTATGCTGATAGGAGTTAATCTTCCAATATTTGTGATGATACTGTACTTTCAAATAATTCTTAGAGAAATATCATAATTATGCCTTTTGAAACCCTTATTAGGATCCTTTGGCTTTGGCTTAATTTCTCATTGGTAAAAGGCGTTTTCTCATTGGGGATTTTCCTTTGCCAGTGAAGTCAAAGGTCTGGGCTCTGTCTCTGGCCTAAGAAATGTAGTTTTCTGTATAAGTCCATTAAAGCAGTTTGGTACATTTTCCAGAGTCTGTTCTTAATGTAAATGAGTTAATGATTGGACTTAATGCCTCAGTGCAATGGAAGTTGGTAGGTATCATAAAGAGGAGGGACAAGAGAATTTCTTGTGTTTAGCTGCTTACCATGGCAGGTAACTTCTTGTATGGGATTTCAGGGAGTAAAGTAGGATTAGATAAGTGTCAGAAATGACAAACTAGATTTCTTTCAGCACCGTTATTGCCGTGAAGATTTAGAAGCACTGCAAAACCCACATTAAAGCCAAGGCTTAAAATTTACAGCAAAAAAATGCCTCAGGTTCTAAAATAGAAAAACTCTGGAAATGTTAAGAAACAAGGTTTTTCCTTAGAAGAAAAAGAAAGTAATAATAATTTCCAAATAGTTGTTTTGTGTTATTTGCAGAAGATGCTTGTCTTGGGTATCTTTGTATACGTATAGCGATCTATTCAAATGGGAGGAACAGGTTTCAGAAGCTGATGGTATTTGTGTGGGAAAATGCCTATTAAAGGGATGAGAAATGAGAAAGGGCAAACAGAATTGGAAAGAGACAAAACAAAATTGACCGGTTACGGAACTGTTGCCTGAAGGTTGAACTATTTAGATTGTTTTTGGGAAAACTGAGTCTGTGTTCCTAAGTGGCTTCATGCCCATATCTTCGTTGTGTTCTTGCCTAATGGTTATACAAAAATGAGACCTCTGACTTTGACGATAACATACCAGCTTTGAAAAAAATTACCTGCTTCTTCTCTTACATGGTTTTTGACTGACATTTTATTATGAAACTATGTAAAATGTATTATAATAAAGTTTAGATAGCATTTGAGAACAAGAGTGCTGAATTCTTGGTTTTTACTTATTTTTTTTTAGTTTAGGGCTAGAGACTAGACCTTTCATTTCCTTGGTACAAGAGTCCCCCTGCAGTCTGGCATCTCTCTTCGCAAATCCAACCTTTCCTCCTTTTTCCACTAGTGACATGAATCTTTTGCCTGAGCCAGGCAGGTCTGTGTATATTCATGCCATTCTCCTTGTCTGGAATTTTTCCTCTCTTTTTGTTTCCGGTCAATATTTAACTTATTCAGTGTTGCTGTGAGATCCTGCTTTGTCAACCTGAAAGCTTTAACTATGAGTAGTGCTAGTTTTCTTGAGTATACTGATAGAACGTTTGATGCTCCCCAGGAGCCACCAGAAAAGCCTGAAGGGGAAGAAGACAGAACTGAATCTTGTAAATGGGCTCTAGCCCTTTGAATACCCCATTATGAATTTGTGCTGGGAATTTTTTTAGTTCTTTTGTGTATCCTTTCTTCCTTCTTTCCTTCCTTCCTTCCTTCCTTCCTCCCTCCTTCCCTCGCTCCTTTCCTTCCTTCCTCCCTTTCTTTCTGTCTGTCTTTTAAAAATCTGGACTCCTTGAAGAGTTTGTTTCTAGAGTTTCTTTTCTTTTAAAAAAATTTTTTTTAGCACCCTCATCTCACTTTACCCTAATAGTGAATTTTCAGTCACTTTAAAGACCTAAAGCTTTTGTATTTACAGTATTAAATTTCATTGTCTTATGGTTGAGTATGTCAGCAATCTGTAATTTTGTTGGTGTTGGTATCCTGCATTGATACAAATTGTAGCCTCTGTTGAATTCAATAGATAGTCTTTTGGAGTTACTCTGAACAACAACAAAAAATTATCATTTTGTAGCCATTTTGGTAATGAATCTCTTTGAACATAGCTGGTCTGATTCTTGGACAATAGACCCGGTCAGTCACCAGACACATATTGGAAACCATCCATCTTGGTTGTTACTCTGCTGGCATAGCCTTCTTGTACTTAGGGCCATCTCTGTACCATGACAAGATGTCACGAGTAAGAGGACTTTTGACAGACCATTTGAAATTAAGTTGATAATGTGATGTACCATCCTCTATTTCTTCTGATGTTTCATGTGGTATGATGCTTACCCTGGCATTCTTGAAAATTGTATTAGTAGTACCAAAGCTCTGACAGATCCTAGCAACCTGGAAGTGTTAAAAGCCCTATAAAGTATGGGCATTGAAGGATTTTTTTTTAAATATAGTAAAAGGAAGAAAACATATGCTGTAGGGAAACACTAGAAGCCTTCCTAGTAAATACGAGAGTAAAACAAAGATTCCTCTTTTTTTTTTTAAGTGTTATTTGGCTTAGTTTTAGAAATATTAAGCAAAAGGACAAGAGAAAGAAGTGAAAGATTTAAAAATAGTCAGATAAGAAGTAAAACTATCCCTTTTGCTGATGACATGATGGTTCGCTTAGAAAATCCTAGTGATTCGGGGGAAACCCCTGAATAAGACAATAAATTCAGACAAATTAACATTTTTGTATTGAAAAAATAAATCTAGAAAGTAGTAATAAGAATAGTCTCATAAAAAATTACAAAATGTATAAAATACCTGGGAGTCAGGCTCCCAAAGTACACTCAATTCTTGCATAGATGAAATTATAAAACTTTCCTTACACACACAGAGAAATATAAATGTGTAATTGTGGCAGAAGTATGCTACTATAATAAAATAGTTATGATACTACTGATATTACCTTACAGATTTAGTGCTACACTAATCTTCCAAAAAGATACTTTATAGGACTAACAACATAATAACAAGATTCATTTGGAGAAAGAAAAGATCTAGGATACATACAAGAATAAATGCAAGTGATGAAAAAAGTAAGAATGGTAAAGGAAACAGTATTTCCAGACCTCTTCCAGATCTAGCTTCCTGTAGATCAAGGCTTCTTAAACTTTTTCCACTACTGACCCCTTTTTATATGAGAAATTTATGGGACCAATATGTATATAAATCAAACACTATTGATAACAAATTGTAATTTTGTGACCCTCCTCCCCTACATTCAGATTTGAGACCCCATGTGGGGTCATGAACCATAGTTTAAGAAGCTGGAGTCTAGAACAATAATCATCCAAACCATTTTATTGATTTAATTTTTTTTCTTTTTCTTTTTTTAATTAAAGCTTTTTATTTTTCAGAACATATGTATGGATAATTCTTTGACGTTAATTCTTGCAAAACCTTGTGTTCCAATTTTTCCTGCCTTCCCCCATCCCCTCTCCTAGATGGCAGGTAGTCCAATATGTGTTAAACATGGTAGAAATATATGTTAATTTCAATATATACATTCTTACATTTGTATTAACTTAAAAAAGAAATATAGATCTATGAAACAGACTAGGGAAAGAAAAAGCATAAATAATTGGATTTAATAACCCAGTGTTCAGCAAAGCTTCAGACAAAAAGAACTCACTACATGACAGATAATTCTGGGAAAATAAGAAAGCAGCCTGACAGATTAGGTTCAGAACAGTATTTTAGCTATGTAACCCGAAGAGTGAAGATCATTTAAAAAAAAAAATGACATTTAGAAGAGAAGCGGTTCCTATGTCCTTCAGAGTTTTTGGTAGCAAATAAGAGGTAGAGATGGTTACAAAAGAGAAAAACTTTTGATTCTATCAAATTGAAAAGCTTTCATATAAATAAAACGAATGGTTCAAAGATTAGACATCTGTAAGAAATGTCTGAGACCAAAATCCATTCTCTGACTAAGCAATGAACAAGTGGATGGCCAAGGAAAAATTCTGACCTTTTTTAACAGCCAGGTGAAAGAAGGCTTGTAATCACCAAGAAGAGAAATGCAAATCCGGACAAGCTTGTGCCCAGCAAAGGAGCCCCTGTCCGCAGAGGCAGGCCCACCAGGGGCATTGTGGATGAAGCAGCGAATGGGGTTGCTGTGCTGGATGCTGCTTCGAACGGTGGGAGCAAAGTCCCCTTTAACCCAGAAAGTCCTCTGCTAGAAGAATACCCAAGGGGCAACAAAAGGCTCCATTGACACCCCCATGTTTGAGAGCATATGTGTGAGGGGGTGGGGGGAATAACAAAGAAGTGGGCACAATGAGGTCCTCGGTGATTGGAGAGTCACTACATGTGCTTTACATGAACATGATGAGATATTTGTGCTTGTGAGAAGGAATGAATGAAAAAGCACTTCTCCGGTGCCTCCTTTATGCCACGCAGTGTGCACACAAAGAGATGAAGCCCTAGTCCCTGCTCTCAAGAAGCCCACCCTCTGCTGGGGTGAAACAATACATAGGATTCAGCCACGGGGCAGAAGGAAAGGTCCAGAGGTCTTAGTCATTCTTAGCGAGGCTGAGGTTTTTTTTGGAGGGATTACAGGGCATAGTCCAGGCAGAGGGTCAGGCCTCCCTCTAGGACAAGATGCTCCTCCTTTGGCTGGCTCGGAGGGCCCTGGGCCTGGGGGCTGAAGGAGAACATCGCGGAATCGTGGGATTTGAGATTGGTCCAGCCGGGACCCCAGAACCCCCAGGTTCCTGCGAGGGCCGGCTCCTCAAGCTGCATGGTGTCCTCCCTGGACCTTCCGCGGCTGCTGGTTCTGCCATCTGGGGCCAAGCTGAACAAGGCTGATCTTCCCCCACGCTGGAAAGCAGGTGTCCTCTCCCCTGGGTTCATTCACCTGAGGCCTGGGCAGCGAGTTGGATCCCTTCGCCCCCATCCTGACTCTCCAGCTTGTCAGAGCCCTTCAGCCGTCCGTGAGGCCGCAGATGAAGATGCCAAGGGAAGGAAGGGGAGCCAGCCAAATGGCGTACAGATGGCGAGGACGCCCCCACCTTGGCAGGGCCTGGAGGCCCGGGCTCTGGACGCTGCGTGGGACGTCAGACTTGGGCGCCGTGTTGGCTGGTTTGGCGCAGACTTTCTTCCTCCTCTCTCTTAGCCCTTTATTACAAGGAACGGTTTGGGAAATGGGAGTGATGTCAAAACAAAAACCTGCACTCAACATTTGTGTGAAAAATCTTTCCCAGAATTTGCCCGGGGATCTGCGCCAAACTCTCTCATTGGTAGTTTAGAGAGGATGCTTTCTTGTTTTTGAAGATGAGACCACCCTTTGCCTGTCTCCAGGCTGTCAGAGCCTCTTCTGTTCTCCCTAATTCTCCCCTGAGTTCCGCCAGTCCTCTCGGGCAGGGGGCAGTGGTTAAAAGGACTGGACTTGCCGTCAAGAACAGAGTTCAAGCCACTGTCTCAGGCTGTGTGGGCCCAGGCAAGGCCTTTGGCCTCTGCCTGCCTCTGTTTCCTCATCTGTAAAAGGATCGGGTAAAAGAGCAGGTGTGCAAGCAGAAATGCCCTCAAATTATGGTTGCTGCTCTCATTCCATCCTAATCCTGTCTCTTCTCTCTTTTCCATTTTGACCGGGGGAAAGGAGATAGGAGTTGAGTAATTTCACTTTTTTTGTTTGTTCTTTCCTTAAAAAGCCTCTCTCTGTTGTGTCCTCGGCATTTTTTTAAACAAGCTTTCAATCCCTGTTGGCGTTGCTGAGACCTTTCTCCTGGGGGTCATTCTTTGCTGTCGTCCTTGGCACATTTGCATTTGCAGGTTCTTTCCTGGGGAGTCTTAAGGGCTCTTGAAATACCTCCCTCTTAGTTCCTGGGCAAGAGCAATCTTTTGCAAGGTGTTGTGTTTGCGAGCCTTCATCCTTTTTAATTTGGGGACGTGAAGTCATCATCAGGCCTATCTTTTCTCTGAAAATTTTGAAATCCTCTTTTCTAAAGTCTAGAGTAGTCCTGCCTGATGATTAGAAATCCCGAAGTGACATAGCTATTTTAACTGTTTTCTCTTTCATCTCACCAGCTAGATTAGGACACTACATGGTGCTATCCCTAAGGTCCCCCTAAAACAGTAACCCCTTATTTACGCAGGGGTATCATAGGACCCTGGAGGACGGCATAGCTCTGTTCCTGAAGACCCACTCACTTCAAAGACAATGGGAAGGCACCCAGTGGGGAAGCTCCCTCCCCCAGTGACCTTCAGGGCTCCCCATCACCTCCAGAATCTAATCTAAGCCTCTTCCTGTGTACTCCATGTCATGGCATGGTGAGCCTATTGGCCATCCTCATGCACAGGGTTCCCTCTCCCCTCTTTGGCCTCTTGTACTGATGGGCGGCTCCACTCCCTCACCTCTGTATTCATTCCCCTGGCTTATTTTTTGTAGAACTTTCTTTGTTACATCCATCTGACTTGCTAATGCCTTCCTTTTTTCAGTTGACAAGCATTTATTACCCTTACCATCTAATATTACATGTGTCTATGTATTTATAAGAACAGTTTTCTCTTTTACTTGCATCATGGGTAGATGAGGGAGAAAACCTGGGAAGTAGTCATTTTGTAGACTAGAGAAAATCATTTAATGGAAGGGCAAGGTGTGTCCAAATTAATGAAAAATTAGGAGCAAACCTAAAAAACTCTCAGCAATAGCCTAAACCAATGGAAAAGAATATTGGGATGCTATTTTATAAAATGCATTTTTAAAATTGAGCACTTTGCTTGATTAAAAAAAATTGTTGACTCGACCTTAGCTATAAGAATATTATTATGAATAAAAAACTAAGGACAACTCACACTGTTTAGTTTTCCTGTATTCTCCACGTTGCTTTGGTCCGATAGCTGATTATCATATGTGACCACTTTTGATTCGGAACTTGGACAGTTCTGAATGGTGGAGCAAATACTTACTAAACGTTATTTGTGTGCTAGCCATGGGGGCAGAACAGGCAGCCACTAGGGGAGTGGTCGCTTGGGAGGGTGTTACGAAAGGTTGCAGGTAATGAGAAACTTTCTTTGATTCGTAAACATATTTCACAAAGACGATTAATTTTATTTTTCTTTCTGGACTTGTGAGTTCAGTGAACTCCCTTCACCAGTATAGTTTGACAGCTCTTAAGCAATTTATAGCTTTAGAGAAGGGGTTCTTGATGGGGGTTCATGGCTAGATTTTGGGAAGTCTCTGAACTTGCACCAAATAACAATTACATCTTCATTTTCTCAAACCTCGAGCTGAAACTTTCTCTTCCATTTGGTAGCTTCACCAGATAAGCAGAATGCTCAGGCTCACACTGGTATGGCTTCGGGCAAGTAACACAGGGATGACATGCTTACTGGGCAGCGGGCCCTATGCATACAGAGAAAGGCCAGCCGTGGCCCCGGGGGCTTCTGGGGTTGTCTCTGACCAGAAAGGCTCTCCATCTGATCCTCCTGCTGCCACAGGGGTCCTGAGTGAAGTCCTTAGAGGGGAGGGGGCTCCTATCTTGCTGACCCCTCCCCGTGACCTCTTCCTCTATTCCTGGGGAGACCCGAGTGGAACTAGGCTGAAGACCATTCTTGATTTTTGAAAACTCTTTCTTTTGAAATGTTCAGCCTTGCACTCAGTTTTTGTTTTTAAAGGGAATGGATGGTTCTAGTGCTTAATGGATAGTTTTCCCAATACATTATCATCACCCTTAAGCGCTTGTTTCTTCCCAAGTTTAACAGCAAAATCAAGATTCGTATACTTAATGAGAGAACACTAATTCTTGCCCCTGAAGTTGGTTTCTTTTCCCTTTGATAGACCTGATTGCTGTGTTCCTGGGATAAAGGGAGCTATTTTAATAAATATGGTTTTAGGACAGATTTTTTTAAAATGTCAGCTCTTTGGCATATGTGTCAACAGAAAGTGCAGTACAGATAACAACACCTCTTCTTTGCTCAGAGAAGCCGCTGTGCCTCTGTTTGCATCTGGGTATATGGGCAATACTTCCAACAAAACTGGAAGGTGTGCTGTGAAGACCTGACATTGAGCAGCTTCAATGTAGTTCGGTTTTCTCCGTTAAGAATGGGTGGGAGGCAAGACCTAAACTGAGCTCCCCGCTCCGTTTTTGTTGGCACCTTGGGGTGGGTGCTGAGTGGGAGATTTTGTTGTAGAAAGATTGCCCCTTCCCTCTCATACCACCCCAGGTGGGAATAATCAAAACAAGCAGCTGAAAGTCAGGCCTGGCCTTGGCAGTGAAAATTCCTAATTTACTGAAGGTTTCAAAGAATCTTTGTCTCCATCTGACTCCCCAAACGGCCAGTGTTCCGGCCCTCACTCCCCTGCTGCTTTCCTCTCCGCACCTTCTGTCCTTCCTTAGGTGAAGAGAACTTTGACATCTGTCAGACGCAGAGACTTAGGGTTGCCCAACAAACACAGATTTCCTTGAAAAGTTAAAAAGTTATGGATTGCTTGTTAAATGTCTTTGATGTCTAGTGCTCCATTTCCCCCGGTTATGGTTGACATATGTGCAAGCCTGCTAATTTGCAGGATTGTCTTTGCAGCTCTTCTCACTGGTTTTCAGAGTTTTGGAAGCCTCCTGGCATGGAGGGATCTCCTTTAGGTCTTTTCCCTATAGGATAAAGGAGAAAATGGGTTCATGGAAGTGAGTGATTTGACCAGGCCATGTAGCCATGGAGCATCGATGTCTTTTGCAATGAAGTGTCTGACTCCACACGTCTGTTCGTTTGTTTGCATTACTCAGAATTTTTATACTTGAGAAAGGGTTTAATAGAAATTAATCTGAGTATCCTTAAGTCTCAGATCTTAGATGATATGTGTATTTAAGCTGAAATCAGTTGGATGTGAATTTGGCTAGTCATTCAGCAAATAGTTATTATGGGCCTACTGTGTGCAAGGTGCCATATAGATTTCTGTGGGGGAAGTTTAAAAAAAAAAAAAGGAATGGTTCTTTCCTTCTAGTCATGACAAGTTTGTGGAAAACTCTTGAGTGAATGACATTAGAGGCTAATGATTTCATTGTCTTAAGGGAATGAGAAAGAATTATCTTTGTGAAAATACAAGAGAAATGACAGGAAGGTACATTAAGTCTTGGGAGCAGGGGGGGAACAGAAAGAATCCAAATTGTGTATATATACTACTCACATATTCCACGGATTTCCATTCTTAAAACTACCGATGACTTCTAGTTGTTTGTTTTAACCCACCCAGTTAATTGTTCCATTCAATTCTATATGACTTCTTGAATTAGGTTTTTTTATAGACATTGTTAAGTCACAAGACTCATGAACAGGTTGATCAACAGTTGATAAATTATTGTGTTGACCACAGGAATGAATGAAGAGATCTCTTAAGGTGTGGAATAGTTACAGTCATTGGTGAAGCTCTTACCTACACTAATTAAGTCTTTTGATATATCAAAATGTGGGCATGAAGTCAAACTATGTGTTAGATTTATGAATATAATAGGATTGTGCTATCCATTACAAAGGTCTCTTAACTAAATTAGGTGAATATAATAAAAGTCATAGAATGTTGCTTGTGCTTAGAATTCTAAACTAATTTCCCTTAACTCTTAAAAACACCTTCCATTTTTGGGGTAGGGAAAGCTAACCCCAAGTTCTTGCTGGCCATGTATTGATCATTTCACCACACCTGGCTTTAGTGTATGATAGAGAGTAGAATCTACTTTGTAAAAGCATTAGCTTTTAAAAGCTCATCAAGATTTGGCTAGTTTTCAAATTGTTTTAATTATAGTAAAAAAAATTAAAGTATAGTAAAAAATATAGTAAAATACTATAGTTTTAAAAAAAAGCAATACTTAGTAAAAGGATAATTTTCCTATAGTTTTTGAATTCTCATATGAGGTAGTGCAGATTAAGGATGTCAAGATTATGTAGGTTATTATTCTCAAACTAAGCAACTGATTTTTGTAACTTGCTCTTGTTTCATGTCTTAAAATGGTTTTATTTCTAGACAATGAGAACGCATGATTTTTATTAGGAAATAAAGCTCTGGTCACGTATGGCCCAGTGAAGGCAGAGTCACACCTAAGCATTTTTTGGTCTTCCTGTCTTGCAGATGTATTTGGGGACAGCAAACATGGACGAGTTCTTTTCATCAGAGAGTCTTCTATGAAGAGACCCCAGTAACGGCAGGCAGTTTGAGTGTCCTCCCATCCCTGGATCAGCATGGCAGGTTTCAAGAGAGGGTATGATGGAAAAATCGCTGGTTTGTACGACCTGGATAAAACTCTGGGCAGAGGCCACTTTGCTGTGGTTAAACTTGCCAGGCACGTTTTTACAGGGGAGAAAGTAGCCGTGAAGGTCATCGACAAGACCAAGCTGGACACTCTGGCCACCGGTCACCTCTTCCAAGAAGTGCGCTGCATGAAGCTCGTGCAGCACCCTAACATTGTGCGCCTCTACGAGGTCATTGACACGCAGACCAAGCTCTACCTTATCCTCGAGCTTGGAGATGGAGGAGACATGTTTGACTACATCATGAAACACGAAGAGGGTCTCAACGAAGACCTCGCCAAGAAGTACTTTGCCCAAATAGTCCACGCCATCTCCTACTGCCATAAACTCCACGTAGTGCACAGAGACTTAAAGCCTGAGAACGTGGTCTTTTTTGAAAAGCAAGGCCTCGTGAAGCTGACGGACTTTGGGTTCAGCAACAAGTTTCAGCCTGGAAAGAAGCTCACCACCAGCTGCGGGTCTCTGGCATATTCTGCCCCCGAAATTCTGCTTGGGGATGAGTACGATGCCCCCGCTGTAGGTAGGTGTTTGTCCGGCCGTTGGCCGCTCGCTCCCCCGGGCCCCGTGTGCCGATGCGGGGGGACGGAAGGCTTGGCCGAGGCCGGGGACAGGACGGCCCAGGCCCGCGTGTCGTTACTTGATGCACCCTCTGCTCATGCTGCCCCTGGTTCAGTGGTCAGGGCTGCCTTGCTAGGGCTCAGCCTCGCGCTGTAGATTGGGAGAAGCTCGGGATAGTGCTCAGGCCTTGCCCCCCAGCCGGAGCCAGACAGGGAGGGGGGGCGTCTGTGCCACAGGGATGAGGACCTGCGGGGGTTCTGGGGGGGTCTGCTCCACTCTGGCCCTGCTGCTCTTCTCCAGGGGAGGGCCAGTGAGTGGCCCCAGGGGCGCCCTGAAAGCAAGTGTGGCCCGAGGGACGGCCAAGCTGCGGGGGGTGCTTTGTAGGCCTGTCTCCCTCATTCCAGGGGACCCGCACAGGCCCTTTCCCCCAAGTTTAGTCTCAATGATGTGTTTTCGTGGTCTGGGCAGAGCTGCTTGATTTGGATTCTCCTCATTAAGAATTTGGGCTGATTAAGAGGGTGTTTATATAATGACCATCTGGACAGGCCTGTGAGGTGGGGCCAGGGTCCAGCCAGACCCCTCCTCTCATCTTCTCAGAAATAAAGAGCCGCGCATCTAGAACCTGGCCCTCACCAGGCAGGGTACGGATGAGCTTTAGGCTTGGGAAGTCCTCAGGGAGGCGGCGAGGGGCCCCAGCCCCTGGAGTCGGGCGGTCCAGCCTCGGACACTCGGCAGCTGTGGGCACAGCACTGGCAGCGTCAGGTCCCGCGCCTCTAAAATGTGCCCAGTCACAGCCCCACCCCCTGCCCAGGGCCTGGCCCACGGGGGGCATTTAATAAGCGGCCTCAGCCCAGGCCTCCCTCATGGCCCTGCTATGTTTGCCTCCTTTGCCCAGTCGGTCAGCAAACATTTCCACGCGCCCACGGTGCTGGGAGACAGAGACAAAAGGAAACGGTCCCGTTCTCAGGGAGCTTACGGTTTTGTGGGGGGAGGGGGAGGATGTGCCCACCCACAAGTAACGTAAAATAGAGGAGGAGCTTTGTGTGCATTACTTCTCCAAACTCCTAACTGCCCCTTCTCCAGATGGGAAACTGGGGCTCCGGCTCCATGGTGTGCCTAGGGCCTCCCCGCTCCGCTCTCTGAGCCTGGGCTGTGTCCTTGGGAGAAGTTGGGCCATGAGCAGGGCTGACCTGAGAACTTGGGCAGGGCCTTGTGGGCAGGCACCCCGAAGGCCTCTCTGCGCCACCGTTACCAGTGTACCACTGCCCGCCCCCCAGTTCCATCAAGCATCTGTACCAGGCGAGGAGCAAGTGCTCATTTGGGAGAGTTCACTTCCCTGAGATACTGATGCTTCTAATCCCCCTTAAAATGCTGCTCAGACGGCCCCTCAAGCAGGGGGAGGTGGGGGCGAAGGGCTCCAAGGGTGGCCACACCTGGGTCTCCCCGGCCCGTTGCAGCTTGTGACTCTGCAGCCTGGAAATGGGCACATTAACTAGGAATCAGGAACAGACTTTGAAATTAATTATTGTGAGTCTGGTGGTTTTGAGGGTGGCATTTCTTGCTTGAAATGCCCCAAGCTCTGTGATAATGAGGCTTTGGGGTCCCCCCATGGGAAGGTACTGTCATATGGTGGAGCCTTTTCCTAAGGCTGGGCCACAGGGGAAGTTTGCTCCATCAGTGCATCCCCCACACAGGTGGCCTTCCCCCGTCCCAGGAAGGATCCTGTCCCTGATGCTGTCTCTGCCCCGGTGGGTCCTGTGAGGTGGAACCACTCTGCCGGCCCCTGCCTCTTGGGAGCTTTACTCCCCGCGGCCCAGCTCCCTGGTTTTTACCTTTGTGACCTCACCCCTCAGTCTCCCTTCCCAGTCTTCCTGTCCTGGACCCTCAAGGACGTTCTGTTTTCTCTGCCTCCTTGGAGTCAGCTCCCAGGTTCCAGCCCTGCTCCTGAGAGCCCTGGCTCTTCAGCTCTCTCTGACCTTCAGCTGGAGCAGAGGCCGCAGCTGTGATGGTGGAGGGAGCTTCCTCCCGTACCCCAGGGGCTGTCCAGAGCCTGAGAGAGATTTAGAACTGAGGGGGCGGCTGTGATCCTGGGGCCCCACCTCTCCTAAAGATTGCAGAGCTGATTGAATGAAAGCTCTAGAACCACGTGGAGGATGATTGGGAAAATCATCCTGCTGTCTTCCTGTGTCAGCGTTAGTTTGATGGGACAAAGGCCTGAGTAGAACTGGACAGTTTGGGTTGGTTATGGGGGAACGGATTCTAGTAGCCTAAATGTAATCTGGTCAAGCTGCTGGGTAGGAGAGGCTGGGGCCCAGAGCAAAACCTGTTCTTAGTGGGTCTCTTGGAAATATGTAACATGTCATTGTGTGTGTGTGTGTGTGATAGTAGACTGGGTGTTTTTAAAGATGCTCACTCTTGTTTGAAAATAGGAGCATAAAGTTTTTCATTCATCTGGGCTCACAATGAGCTAACTAAATGAATTTAGTTAAGAGTAGAAATAATAGAATTTTATCACAAGGAAATATCTATGTTTTTCTTGCAAAAAAGACTTAATATATATGTTAAGTTACACATATACTTTCTATATGTTTATCATTTCATAGAGAGGAATATATATTCATTCATGACATTATATAGCTGCCCTATTTGCCTCATTGGGCTTCTGTGAGAATTCAGCAAATGAGATAATATGTGTGAAAGCATTTTGAAAAGTGTAAATTGCCATATAAAAATGCTTACACCTTAAGAATTATTTAAATTTTGGTGTCAATTTTTCCACAAAGTTCCATGGATTGAAATGGTCTGAAGGTTGTAAATGATCCATAATATTTCTAGACTAGGTTTTAGGTTCAAAACGAGTGATTTAAAATATTTCCCACATAGGTGTGTATTACATTTTAGGGTTTGGTGATGTGTTTTTGAAGATCATCAGGATGGCTGCTCTTGTGTTGTGTAGGGGATCCTAAAGTTGTTTGGGGTTGCCTGGGTTGAGGGTGGCGTGCTCCTTGTGAGAATGACCCAGCTAATTTCAGAGAGGCTGACTCATGGTAACCCCTAGTGACCCATGGCCTTGGCTGCATGGTGATGGATTTTTCAGAGTTCTTGACTACAGGTTCATGTGCTGTTTTTAAGGAAGTGTGTGGAGCCTTCACAGAATCATGTTGTTCAATATCTGGGATCCCAAAGGAAGCCAGTTGTGTTGGAATATAGGAGACAAAGCATTTTTACAAGTTCCAGACCGTCCTCCATTGCACAAGGACTGAGGCTGTGTCAGGGTAGGGAATACTGGCACCGTGGAGAATGACACCTTCCCCACAGGGGATCCCTCAGAAATGCAGAGGAGGGTCTTGTCAGCATATGTTGCTGCCCATGCCCACAGAGAAGTTAACGGGATGTCCCTCAGCAGGGACCGGCCAGCGTGCCGTGGGAAGGGCCAACTAGGACCAAGGCGGCCAGCTTCCTGGCTCCTTCGTGTTTTTCATTTGTTTCTCCCATTTCCAAGGATTGTTTGGTGGCTGCTGTGCTCTGGTGAGAGGAGGACAATCAGGCTTCCTCCACTACTTACAGAAACCGCCCTCCATATTTCTTTTCTTCGCTACTGGTCCCCAGCCCCTGAGTATCCCAAGTAAAAGTGACCCTGTGTGTTCATCCTGTGTACGAAGTAGAGGTGTAGGCGGCCTTCCCTTTGGACAGCCGTCTTTGGAGGTTTCCGGCCCTCTGCCAGTGTGAAAAACTGGGAGGGAGGCTGGGGGCCTCTGCCCATGAGTCTCACTCCCACGCGGGACATTGGCCTGCACAACTGTGGGTGACGGTGGGTGCGGGCCAGCGCCTGACCAGGGATGGAAGAAGGTCAGATTTTGTGCAGTGTCTCTGAAAACAAAGGAGCTTAACCAAATGATGACTTGGAGGATTTGGGGGTTGGTTCTGCCTTATACAGCCAAGAAATGACTGCCTTTGAGTGATGGCCATTTATCCCAGAGACCAATCTGCAGTTTTGCTCTTGGTTACCTGATAGCACGGAGGCTCGCTCTTCGAGGCTGGAATAGGAGAAGCCCGTCTTCTTGTAGTGAAGGCTTCTTGATGGTCATTCTTCTTTGGTTGGGAGATGTATGAGCAGAATAAATGATCCATAAGAGATCTTAGAAGATCCATGAGTAGCCAGATGGTGCAAGGAGAAGTTTTCTGGTTTGGGGGGGGGGTGGATGTGGGGGTACTATTAGTGCCTCTTTCAGAGAGATGAGCGTGAAGTTGCGAGTCATATATTCAGCCAGCTCAGGGCAGGGCACATGGGGACCCAGCATGGTTTCCATGGAAACCAAACTATGTTATGTAAGGAAGTTGCATGAGTAGCTTTGGGGTTGTCATGGCTCCGGAAACATCTTGAGCAGCCCTTTCACAACCTCATCTTTAAAGGGCGTAGAGTACAGCTGAGCTGTCCAAAGACTTTCACTTTACTCACAAGTAAACACACCACCACCCACCTGTCAGAAAGAACAAAGGTTAGAGTGGATGAAAGACAAATAGGGACACTAATTCTCCAGTGGCGAGTTGTGAACCTGCTCAGCCCTTCTGGAGAACATCTGGAATGAGCCCCAAGTGGCTAAAAATTGGGTATGCCCTTTGATTCAGCAATAGCACGTCTAGGCAGTATCCTGGTGACATCCAGAAAAGGGGAAATGACCCGTATCTACAGACGTTTATAGCAGCTCTTTTTGTGGTGGCAAAGAAATGGAAATTGAGGGGATGCCCAGCAGCTCAAGAGTGGCTGAAGAAGTTGTGGTGCATGATTATGATGGAATATTATTGTGCTGTAGCAAATGACAAGGCATGGTTTCAGAAAAGGTACAAGAACTCTGTGAACTGATGCAGAGTGAAGTGAGAAGAACCAGTTCATTTTGCAGCAGTGTTGTAATGATGATCAATTGTGAGAAACTTGGCTACTCTGATCAATTCATTTTCAAAACTCATGGTGAAAAACACTCTTCACCTCTGGGGAGAGAAGTGATGGATTTTTGAGTGCAAATTGAACTATACTTTTCTTGTTTTTAAAGTGTTGTTTTTTACTTTTTTTGTAACATGGCTAATGTGGAAAGATGTTTTGCATAATTTTACATGTATAATTAATTGATATCATTTTGCTTTCTCAGTGGAGGAGGGAGGGATGGAAGAACATGAAAGAATTTGGAACTCAAAATTTTAAAAGGAAAGAATACTAAAAACAAATATATTTTAAAAGATTTTTTTGTTTTTTAAAAGTTTTTATAGTAATTGCTTTTTATTTTTCAAAATGCATGCAAAGATATTTTTCAACATTTACTCTTGCAAAACCTTGTGGTCCAAATTTTTCTCCCACCCTTCCTCCTCTTCTCTCCCCTAGGTAGCAAATAATCTAATATAGATTAAACATATGCAATTCTTCTTAACATATTTCCACATTTATCATGATGTGCAAGAAAAATCAGATCAAAGAGGGAAAAAAATGAGAAAGAAGAAAACAAGCAAACAACAGCAACAAAAGGTGAAATACTCTGTTGTGATACGTACCTAGTTTTCATAGTCCTCTCTCTGGCTCTCTCCAGCCCAAGTCTATTGGAATTGTCTTGAATCATCTTGCTGTTGAAAACAACTAAGTTCATCACATAATCCTGTTGCCATGTACAATGATCTCCTGGTTCTGCTCACTTCCCTCAGCATCAGTTCCTGTAAGTCTCTTCAGGCCTCTCTGAAATTATCCTCCTGGTCGTTTCTTACAGAACAATGATACTCCATTACATTCATATACCATAACTTATTCTGCCGTTCCCAGCTGATTGGCGTACACTGAGTTTCCAGCCCACTACAAAAAGGGCTGCCACAAACACTTTTATACACATGGGCCCTTTTCCCTTTTTTATGATCTCTTTGGGATACAGACTCAGTAGAGACACTGATGGATCAAAGAGGATGTCCAGTTAAAAAAAGGTTTTTTAAAACAATAAAGGAGGTCTCTGTGTACCAAACAGAGCTGGCTGCACTTTTTTCTGAAGCAGTGGTGAGCCACAGAGGCTTCCTGGGTAGGATAGTGATGTGCTAGGAATACTTTTCTGCCTGCTCTGTGAGAAGGGAATGAAATGGAGAGAAGGGAGTGAGGGAAAAGACATTTATTAAACAGCAGGCACAGTGCTAAGTCCTTTATAATTATTATCTCATTGGATTCTCCCATCAGTCCTGGGAAGTGGGTGCTTTCATCCCATCTCACAGAAAAGGGAATTGAGGCAGACAGACTTGGCCAGGATCACACAGTAGTGAATATTGGAGGTTGGATTTGAACTCTGGTCTTATGACTCAGCGCTCTGCCCACCGTGCCCCGTGGAGAGAAGGACACCAGTGTAGACTCTTGAAGGAGACCCTGACCAGACTTGGCGACCAACAGGCGTTGTCTGAGGGCGAGGGAAGAGTGAGCAGGAGGCCGCTGGCTAGAAGCAGGGCACCTCAGACAGAAAAAGAGAGCTGTGAGATGTTGGGGAATGTCCTGGCAGAGATGCTGGGGGACAGACTCGGGCCCCTTCCTGGTCTCTCCTGGTAGCAGAGGGCCAGAGAGAAACTGGTCCTGCTAGAACGTACAACCATCTGTTGATGTTCTGATACAGTGTGTCTTTGACAAAGTCTGCCTGTGCCCTTAATGGGGACAGACCACATCCATGTGCGGCTCAAAAAGCAGTTTGTGGAGTATACCCTGGGAAGAAGACAAAAAAAGGTTCCCTTCCCAATTCTGTAGAACATAGAACAAAGAACAGAGGCTCAGAGGGATGAAAGGCCAGTAAGGGTTGGAGTCTGTCCTCAGGCAGGAACTTTTTCTTTTCTCTGGCTTAGTTGTTCATGATCTAGATCTTAATTTTAAATGAGTTCATGATGCACTATTTTGGGCAGGACAAGACTGGGGCCTTCACTGCACACCTTCTCCACCATGTGTGGGCTCAGAGGGTAGCCTAGAACCCTGAGGGGAAGTGACCTGTCTTGAGAGCCATTTCTTGGCCCCTGTGCCATGGATGCTTCTCCTCGGAGGTCTCAGTTCCTCTCATATGGAGCCATCCCGTCTCTGTTTTGCTGGATGGTCCTGTATACTCCCTCTATACATGGCATCCTCTCCATACTTTACCTCTGCTGGCTAAACCTCTTTGAATTGAATCAGTCTAGTTCCTAACCCAACTGACAATAGTCCCTCATCCGGTTGGTCAGTTGCTCCTCTGAACCTGTGCATCTTGGTAGAATGGAGAACGCCGAGTTTTACATCAGAGTGTGTACTTTGCTGACATAACTTTCAAAAATGCTAGTTGCCTCCGGGCTGTAATGGGGCATTCTTATTATTTTAGCTCATAATTGCAATAAGTAATCAGTACTAAGAACATTAGTTTAAACTCTCTTTTTGGAAAACACTTTGAATTTCATTTTAGCCAATGCTTTTAACCTTGCCCCTTCCAAATTGGAAGAACCTTGCTCCACCCCAAAATGGTCTACTTTTTGACAGAAGGAAGCAAGGTCAATTGTGATGGGAGGGCACCAGCGTTGACAGTTAAACTGGGATGAATCCTTTCATCTTCTTTGGGAGGAACTCATCCAGCCTTGGGCCAACTCCCTGTTTTAGCAGAATTGGCTATTTTCTCTTTATTTTCTTGGACTCCTTGTGAAAAGGACCTTATGTAACGGGGTGAGCCAGTTCAATGAGAAATCAAAAGGCCTGGAAGGACAGCTCCCAAATAAGAAAGATTGTGGGTCATTTGTCCACCTTGCGATGAATCACATTCCTTAAGTCAGACACTGAGATTCTCAGTGTTTCTCTAATTGTAGTAGAACAAGATTTTTTTTTCCCCAAAGATTTCCATTTTTTCAGAGATTATTTGAATCGGCTGGAAACAGCAATGACTCAGTGGGCTGTGGTTAGGGTTATTCCCCTCCCCCCCTTTTTAAAACAGTTTTCTCTTGATTTTTCATTAATAGTTGACAAATATTATGGGCACATTTAAACTATGTGAGAGCTTGAAGAAGACATTTACAAACAGAACTAATTGTGTGTGTGTACAAATTAATAGTTGTTTTATTGGCTCCGTAAGAGTTTTAGGGAGGTTATTATCACTGTACATTTTTATTGCAGTTCATTTCCAGTTGTATTAATTTTATATAGTGACCTGAAAGGCAACTTCTTCTCTGCATCCACAGGATGAGGGAGAAGCAGAACAACTAAGCTTCTCTGCATCCACAGGATGAGGGAGAAGCAGAACAACAAGATCTGTGTGTCCCTCCTGTTTTGCTTTACCTGGAGCCTCAGGCTTAGGGAATGTGCTAAGAAGAAGATACATCATTGTGAAGATCTCGTGTTCCTGGGGAAGTGCGACTGCCACCCAGTAAAATGGTGGGATGTTGTCATTCCATGAATGAGAGAAACTCAATTATCGGAGCTGGGCGTCAAGGTGGGAGGAGGGGTCTTTAGGCAGATGAGACATGCTGTACCTGGGGGACAGTGTAGAACATTTAGGATTAAGTGAACAGGGGAAGCTCAGAGGAGAAGAAAATGTCAGAAATGCTATAAAAACATCGCTTTGCCTTGTCTTGTGAGCTCTGGGGCTTGGTGACCAACTCAGACCCTGGTGAGGCAAGCACAATTTGTTTTATTGTCCCCATTTTACCAGGGAAGGAAACTGAGGCTTAATGGAGTTCAGTGATTTACCAGCTAATGAGTATTGGAGGCAGGATCGAAATCTGTTTCCTGCCCCCAGTACTGTGTTTTGTCCACGCCATCATACTGTCAGCACCTGGACAGGTGCAGGGGAGAAATGAGGGCCTTCCAACAGCAGGCTGAGGGCTAGGTGAGTCACTCGCTTCATGTCCAAGACATGCAGGGAAAGGCCCCTCGGGGAGTGGGCAGGGGCTGGTCTCTGATTCCCATGGGGCTGCGGAGAGATCGCCCCAGAAGGAGAGGGCATTCTTCACTGCTAAATGTGTACACTCAGACTCAAAAATGTGCCCAGGGTAGAAACACAGACACTGCCCTCGGGTAGACAGAAGAGAACCAAAATAATGGGGAGCCAGGTGGATCTGATGCCAGTCTGTGAGGTGGGATCGAGGGGCCTCTGTTTGCAGTCACGGGAGTGAGTTGGACATTTTATTATTAGATTTTAAGCTGCTGGAGGCCCTTTTATATCCTCAGTGCTTAGCCCAGTACCTGGCATATAGTAGATGCTTGATAATTGCTTATTGATTGACTGACTAATGGTTTAAGATAACAGCGGTGAGATTGAGGAAGCATTCTCCGTGAGGATACTTGGGGAGAATGGGGAAGGTGATTCCAAGTGACTTCTGGATTTGTCGCTGAATTGGCAAAGGCAGGAAAGGTAAGGAGGGAGGGAAGAGAAGGTACTTGTGGTTAGGGGAGAGGGGCCCCATGACAGCTGAGCCCCAGAATGGGGCAGTCTAGAGGCATCAAGTGTGGACGGGTCTGGACCAGCTGATTTTAAGATAAACAGATGTGGAAATGGGTGAGTTCTTGAAGGCTTAGGTAAAGATGCTAGTGGACTTCTTAGAGAATGCTGGTGGGTGGAAGAGAAGAGGAGTCTGCAGGGACAGACCTAAGAGGTCAAGGCAAATGAGGACAGAGGGAGGACCACTGATTTTAGCCACATGGGTGAGCTCTGAGAAAGCCCCGTTGCAGGGGTCGTTGGAGCTGGACAAGGCCCAGAGGCAGTGAGGAAGCCAAGGCAGGGCCCTGCAGGTCGTGATGGAGAGAATGTCAGAGTTTAAAACCCAGAAAGCAAGACCCGATAGCCTGCAAGGTTTGGGAGATTTCGGGGGAATTGGAGTAAGCGCATTTGACTTTGTGGTAGGTCATTCTGTGAACCTTGGAGTCACCGCTACTGCTGTACATGCTCCTTTTGTTTGCAGAGAATTGTAACAGCAGCTCTGGTTTCTGTGGACATGTCTAGGGTTTTGTTTTTTGTTTTGGATTTTTTTTCATTAATGTTTGATTAATTATGAGTTAAATCAGTCACTGAGGATCAGGAAGGCTCTGCCCTGCCAGAGTTACATTCAGCTGGGGACTTAGAGCATATGGACAGATGAACCAGTACCAGGAAGGGAGAACTTGGACAGAGATCTAGGGAAACTGGAGAAGGGAGAACTCAGAACAAGTTTTCATGGAAGTAGCTTTTGGGAAGAGAGACCTTGGTGGTAAGAAAGCTGTCCCTGCTCTAGGGAAGGCGTCGTCCTGCATTCTGGGCCCAAATGCAAAATGGCAGGAAGTGGCCGGCAGAGGAAGAGGGTGATCAGATGAGGAAGGATCCTGGCGTTCTCTGCAAGAATCAGGAAGTGTGAGGAAGGATTGGGCCTGTCTGGAATATCTTGGTCCTGAGGCCACAGCGGAGTCCTCTGCAGAGACCTGCAAAGGAGTCCTTGAAGCCCAAGGGACATCCATGGTGGAGCACAGGCTGTGGCTAAGCTAAGGAACAGGACTGGAAGAGGTCAGTGTTAGGGAGGGCTGGGAGTGGGAGGATCAGCAGTCTCAAATGATATCTTAGGAAGAACAACTAAGGAACCTTGAGAGGGATCAGAGAAGCAGGAGCTGGGAACTGAGGGCGACGGGCTCCAGGGTCAGACCATGATTTGTATGGATAGAGGGGGTTTTCCCAAGGTCATGTCCGGCAGCCTGCTGTCCTCCCCAGGTTAGTTAGTCACTCCCTGATAGAGGTGTCCAGTCCCAGCCCCTCCACAGCTCACCCGCTGCCTGTGGACCTCTCCATCCGGACTGCAAGCTCAGCCTCCTCGGCAGGGGAGGAAAGATAAGTGATGGCTGTGGCAAGTTCCCAGTGGGATAGGATGGAGAATAAAACGTGGACGCTGATGAAATCTGCTAGGGGTACCGAGGAGGACTCTTGTACTTGCAGAAGGTGGGAAGGACTACGTCCAGAAGTGATGGTGACGTAAAAATATAAGGCGTCTGGAAAATTGAAGCCAAAAAGAGTTTAGAGTTCGGGGGGGAGGAGGGCGGGAGGTGATGCAGTGAGCCGAGGTGAAATGAGAGGAGGGGCCACAGAGGCTTTGTATCCAGGACTGGGCCGTGCTGGTCCTTCTGGGGTTCTCTGCCCCATGTTAGGAGGAGAGTTCCCAGCATGGTGCAAGGCTTTGAATTCATGCCCACGGACACTTAGCCTGGTGAAGAAAAGATGGGGATTGGAAGGGGCTCAGGATCTGGCTTCTGGGCCCCTGCCACGTGGAAGAGGTAATATATTCTGCCGGGCTTAAGGGGACAGGACCAGGACCATGGGTGAACTCAGAGCGGGGAAAGGAAATATAGGTTTGATCTTAGGAAAAGCCACTTCTTGGCAAGGAGACTGTTCAGGTGTTAGAAGGGTCTTAAGGGGAAGGAGTGGGCTCCTCTTGCCCGGAAGTCTTGGAGAAGGGGCTGGGGCAGTTGGATGCAGGGGGTCCCTGTGCTTAGAGAGGCTGCTGTTGAGGAGAGAGCTGAGAAGCCAGAGGGAGGAACAGGACGGGGCCAGAAACTGCTGAGCAGAGACAAGGCTGGAGGTTGGCAGAGCCCAGGGCCGGCCCTGGAAAAGAGGGCTGAGTGGCCAAGGTGGGGAAGCCACATGAAGGATGCCAGAGTGAGGAGGAAGTAGAGACAGGAAGAGGGCGGCAACACAAGGGAGGAATTCAGAGGGGAGGGGAGGAAGAAGGAAGGACCCAGGCTGTTTACAGATGAGGAAACTCAGCCAGCCCCCAGGGGGTGGGCAGAATTAGGCAGACTGAGGAGACAAGAGGGGCCCAAATAGAGACTGAGGTCCTTGGGAAAGACGCCGAGCATTGGAGAAGAGGTGGATGGGAGGGGGGGCAGGGGTGCACTGGGGTACACTAGCTGCCTCAGCACATACATGATAGGCATTTGTTTCCTTTGTTCCCTCCCTCTCTTCCTCTCTCCCTCCCTTCCTTCCTTCCTTTCTTCTTCCCTCCCTTCCTCCCTCCTTTTTTTCCTCTCTCCCTTCTTTCCTTCCTCCCTTCCTCATCACCCTAACCTGAAACCTTAGTGTCACGATACCTCAAGTCCTCTCTCTTCTTCCCCTCACAGGTCTGTCGCTAAATCTTTATTCTTCCTTTCCATGGCCTAGTGTCTGTCCTTTCCCAGTCCTGCAGTCCCTAATTCAGGCTCCTGTGGCCTTTCGCTTGGACTGCTGCGATGCCTTCTACCTCAGACCCCTTTGTTGCCACTTCATGCTCAGTAAGCCCCAAAGACTTCGCTTCGGTACCCAGTCCTCTGTGGGACATTTAGAACCCCTTCCCGGCTCCAGGCTTCCAGTTCCTCTGGCCAGACACGCCGTCCCTGTCTCTGCCCACCCCTGGCTGCCTCCCTGCCTGAATTTTTCCACTTTCTTCCTTCTGTCCCTACAGTTACCAGCACCTTTGTCTTGTGACATCTTGGGGCTCTTCCTGGTCAGTTGTATTAGATGAGAATCTCCTTGACGAGAATTTTGGTTTTTTGCCTCTGGGAGGGGATGCTTTAGCCCCTCTGACAATGCCTGGCCCAGGGCTCAATCTGTGCTTGTTGAGAACCGTCCTTCCTCACCCCCTGTCCTGCTGCCTCCTGAGGTCGGAGGCTGGGAGGGCAGAGATGAAAGGGAGGCAGTCTCTGCTCTCAGGACACTGCACTGATGTTTATGAGGAGCATGTCTACACCTGCCATCAGTTGGCTTAGTGTAGAACAAGTATAAATTGCTAGGTGAGTTCTGGAGTAACTTGAATTTAAAAGAAAAACATGTTCTTGAGGGAGATTATGGCTGCTTCGAAAGAAGGTCTCCGAGAATTTCTTCAGAAGGAGAGTTGGGGAAAAGTACAGAAAAATAGATGTAGTTTCTGAAAGTACCAAGTAAAAGTCATTGATTCACTCCCCTTCGATAACTTTGGTGGGTTGGTTGGTTTTTGCCATTTCTTTCATGTCTATAGGTCTACTTCCCTCCCTTTTGGGGGCTAGTTATTGCAGTAGCCGCTAGTAGACCTGACTCCTCGGCCAAGTTGCCAGGGAAGCTTTGATGTGCTGTTTCTCACCTGGCCTGGCTGACCTCTCAGGTGGCCCCCTGCAGCCAAGGGTTCCCCATGGCACATCCAGTCGATGGCAGCCTTACTTGAGTGACCATCGCCCAGGAGCCGGGACTGGGTCTCTTTGTGATGAATACCTTGGCACTTTGCTAGGTACTGTGGGTCAGAGAGGGAGGAACCAGCTAAGGGGCCCCTGCTTGGGGAGCTTACTGTGCATCATGGTCTGGGAGGAACCCGAGGTCCAGTCCTGCTGTGGCTCACTCCCTCCTCGCGTGACCTCGGGGAAGTGGGCACTCCAGAGCAGACAAGCTTCTGAAGGTCAGTCTGTGACCTTGTGCTGTAACTGAGGACGAGGGGCAGCCCTTGCACATCTCCACGTGTGCTGGTTCAATAAAGCCCCAAATTGTGTGGGATGGACGGGAGAGGATTAGGCTAACCTGAACTTGAGCAGGGTTGAGTTATTATATAGACTTCTTTCGAGGGTGTGTTGTGAAAATTGCCTTCAGAGGCCTAACCTCAGGGTCAGGCCCTGCAGCCACCTCTGTCCTTTCTCCCTCTGCTGCAGGAACCCTGTCCTGGCGGCCCCTCCCTGCCCTCCCAGCATCGCTGTCTCAGCTCTGGTTCTCCCAACACTCACAGCCTTCAAAGGCCAGAGAGGGTCAGACCTTCCACCCCCCACTGGGAAACTCGGGAAATGGCGGTCCTTCCGTTTGCCCCTGACGTCCTTGGCAGCGTAGTTGCTGCCGAATTTCTCGCGTTCTTTCTCGCCCTTCCTGGTGCTTTTGCAGGCGGGCCCTCGTGCCTGTGGAGCCTTCCCTTCTCACCTCTGTTCTCTGAAGATCCTGTAATGAGGTCCTTAAGGGCACCCCTCCCTCAGAGTGACCCCCTCTCTGTGTCACCCATGACTTTTTCGGGGGAGTGGAAGAAGCTCTTTCCGAGGGCACATTGATTGGCTTTCATCATTGACCCCCCAGAGCCCTGCACCATTGGCACCTGGGATGAGAGGTTCCTAAGCGGCCTTGGGAATGAAGAGGAGGGAAAGGGGGTCTCCGCGCCAGGGACATCCCCTTCCTTTACTTTCTTCCCAGAGGGCTTTGGCTGGGCCTTCTTGCCAAGTAGTCCCTGAAGGGCTCGCCTGTATTCAGATTCGCACTCTCCAGGTTATAATGATGTAAAATAGAGTGATTAGTCTCTTTCCCATGGAAATATGACCCGTGAATTTATGAGGCTCCTGTACTGTCACTGCTTCAGCTCTGGCTAGATCAGAACGCATCATCGATTTTAACATTGCTACTCAACTTTATATTCTCCTGTCCTCGTTTTTAAAAGTTGATTAATATATTTCAAAAATAATGTGAAGTGTTTTTCTTTTAAAAAGCTTCCCAAGTAAATTGCTTTCTACTGCTTACCTAACTGAGTAACAACTCACTTATTATTTCCAGATATATGGAGTCTGGGAGTCATTCTTTTCATGTTGGTGTGTGGGCAGCCGCCCTTTCAAGAGGCAAACGACAGTGAGACTCTGACAATGATCATGGACTGCAAATACACAGTACCTTCCCACGTGTCCAAAGAGTGTAAAGAGTGAGTATGGGACAAGGGGCTGATCGATACGCCAGAGATCTGTTCGTTGTGAACCCCTGGGCAGGGGCCGCAGGAAGCTGGCAGCCTCGTTCTTGCCTCGTCTGTGCCATCCGGGGCTCCTGGGCATGACCCCGGAGTGGGGCTGGCAGTTGGGAGGCAGAGCCTCGCTCCTTCAGTGTGACCAGGGAGTCTGCCAGTGGCACAGTGATTGTTTCATTATAAATTCAAATCTTAAACTGACTTTTGCCCTTGGCACTCGGTAGGCAGGTCAGTGCCTGAGGATCAGGGCTTCTAACATGAGGGAACCCTGTAGGGCAGTTTTCCTTTCTTGGGTGGCTCATTAAAGCCTTAATTTTGGGACTTGCAGAAATTAGTGCTTCTTTTAAAAATTTAAATGGGTTATTATAAACGAAATGTTAAACATGATTACACTGAATTGACCTTGCTTTTTAACTCTTTACATCTAATGGCATTAAAATTAAACCCAGTACATGAAAGGTCATCACTTTTCAGTCCCTCCCTCTACCAGAAATCGTTGGTGCTGATTGGACCCCCAGTCTCTTCTTTTGACTGTAGTTGACGAGTCCTCTGCTCATTGCCCCTGCATTATTCTGTCAAGGTCGTTCCAGATTGCACATTCCTCTTTCTTGTCCATCTTCATCACATTATAACATCCAGTTGGCGGACCCCACCACCATTCTCCTATTGCTGGACAAGTTGGGCTGTCTTTGGTATTTCAAATAAAGCCATCTTGCAGGCGTGGGCCAGAGAGCCTCTTGTTCTGTCTGGATGCCACTTTCTGTTTATCCCCAAGAAAGGAATTTAATAGCTGCAATGGCGCCATGATTTCTCGGGTTCTGATTGTGACCACACCGTCGATGGATTCTCTTTTCTTGAGGAATCCTATTGGCGGTGACAGGGTTGTGTTCTAAAAATCCTATTGGGGATTGTGTGTGGTGGGGTGGTGTTCTAAAAGCTCATTTCAGTGGGCGTTCTGGAACTTAAAATCCTGCACGCTGCAGGGAAAATAGAGTAATGGACACCTGTGTCCTTGGAAGTAAAGTATTCCAGGTAGCAGGAGGTTTGCAATGTTGGTTTTCATCCCGGCTCCACTGTTTACCACCTGTGTGCCCAAAGACAAATCGCTGAGCCCCGTAAGTCTCAGTTACTGAAGCTCTAAAACCAGAGGAATAGAACGATGAGTCCTTTTTAACTGATATTTTGTTTTGACACGTCATATACATCCCCAGCAAACTACTAATTTTCCTCCCTACTCCACCCCAAACTAAACAAAATAATTCTATTCAGTCAGTACTCATTAAGCACCAACTATGTGCCAGGCACTGGGATAAACACTGGAGACAAAAAGAGGCAAAAGATAATTCTTGCTCTCCAAGAGTTCACAATCTGCTGCTCCTTAAAAGGGAAGCAAGGTGTGTGCCGCGTCTCAGACCAGCCCCCGTGGGAGGAGTTTTCTGCCTTCAGAATTACCTTTGCCAAAATCTCTAGAATGACTTTTGGGTCCTCCACCCGTGCTGTGCCCACCTGATGGATCCCCCCGTGGCCATTGTGGGCCATCCAAGGGCCTTGGCTGCCATGGACAACAGTGCTTCTGGGCCGAGGCAGCGCGGAGCTGCCCCTCCTCCTGGACGCTTTCGCCCATTGTGGAGGTGTGGGGGGGGGTATCCATTTGTCCATCAGGCATCGCAGTTTGGTGTTTGCTGTACCTGTCAGCATCTCACAGCAGGTTCTTGACCAACACGTCCTGCTCTAGATAGCTTTATTGTGGGGCCTCCTCCTGCCTCAGGCTGGAGGTGGCCCAAGAGTTCTGGACCATCATAAGGCTCAGATCGCAGACCCCTTGTCCCCGGAGGGGCCTGGCCTAGGGAGTCCCATTGGCTAAGATGGGGAGATGTGGCTGTCTGCCTTGGTCTGCAATAAAATCTCGCTTTTTTGGCTTTTTACTTGATTCTGAAGCAACATTAACATTAACATGGGGGTTCCCTGAGTCCCACACACGCCTTTTCTCCTGTTTCTTAGCTGATGGCCCTGATTGGGCATAATGAGCCACAATGGAACCTTGGCCAGAGAGAACTTAAAAAAACCCAAAGTCTAGTATTATTTTGTTACATTGGTTAATTGCTGGTTTTAGGAGACTGTTGTGTGGGTGTGTTTGGGTGTGCCACATGAGTTCTAGCTTTCCCTTTCTGCTTACACTCACTCCCTCCTTCCTCAGTGCTAGGGATGAGCTAGACTTGATAGATGGGCACCCCCCCTCCTCCCACTGCCCGCATCTGGTCTGAGAGATCCTGTCCTTTTCCAGCCTGATTACTCGGATGCTGCAGAGGGACCCAAAGAGAAGAGCTTCTCTGGAGGAGATCGAGACGCACCCCTGGCTCCAAGGTGTTGACCCGTCCCCGGCCACCAAGTATAACATCCCCCTTGTTTCATACAAAAACCTTTCTGAGGAGGAGCACAACAGCATCATTCAGCGCATGGTGCTCGGCGACATTGCCGACCGAGAGAGCATTGTCGAGTAAGTGAGCGGGGGGGTAAAGGGGGGTCTTGGCTCTGAAGACCCCTGAGCAGTCCAGGAAAGTTCAGGAAAAGAGCTGCCTGCTACCACTTACTTCCTCGGGTTCTCCGGCCTCTGCGGAGTCCCATACTCTGTGAGATAGGTGCTGCAAAGGCTTGCTGGAAAATATTTTTAATGTTGATTAATTTGCAGAGCAGAGAGAAGAGGGTGAGTCTCTTAGTATAATACAGAAAGCCCTGGAGAAGCAAGCAAACAAATAGGACCCAAGTCAGTTCTACGCCAGGGAGGCAGTACAAGGTGAGGTTTTCACTGGGACTTGAAGGAAGCCAGGGAGGTTATTTAGTAATCAAAGGGAGGGAGGAAGGAGAGCCCTCCCAACATGGGGGATGGGCAGAGAGAATGACCCGAGCCAGAGGTGGAGGGTCTTGCTCCTGGAGCTGCTAGAGGCCCGGGGCACTGGATCAAGGAGGATTATTTAGGGAGGGAGATGGGGGAACCAGGGGATCAAGAGCTTCAAAAGCCAACCAGCCTTGGTCTTGGATCTGCAGGCCATAGGGAGCCACCTTCTTCACATTGACTTGGAAGTGGTATTTTTAATGTGAAAATCAATTTTAAGATGCTAAGTCAACAGCCATGATGTGGTTCCTGGACCATCCTTGTAGGGGACCTGGCAAGGGTGATGGCATTGCCCCCTTAGGTATCCAGAAAAGCAGCAGAGATCCAGCCCTCCCTTGAGCGTGAGCTTCGCCCCATTGTGCTGATCTCCACCCTGGAGGGCATCATCTGTCTCCCTCACCTGAGCTAAGCCATGACTGAGAAGCCTCCAGCCTGTTAGCAACGCTGGGAAAATGGTGGCCTTTGCATTGGTTGGAATAGGTTGTCCTAATTTAGACTGTCCTCGTCCACTTGAACCAGCCTCAATTTTAAATAATCGTTTGTTTTCCCTTATAGAAAATAGCACTGATGAGTCTGTTGCATTCACCACTTACATCTGCCATGACTCATTTGATCCCAGGTAGAAATTTGGCTGACACTTTGTGGTGATTCTTGTGGCGCGGTGGCAGGACCAGAGCTCCCCCACGAGACGGGATGATGCGTGGTACAGGGGGGACCTCAGGCAGAGCTCAGTTCAAGCTGTCTCTGTGAAAAACCGCCTGTGCTGCTGCCCTCCTTCCATGGCTGCCCCGGTGTCTTCTCGACCCCCGGAAGTTTGTCTTTTTGGCAGCATGGTGGGTGCGTCTTGGGCAGAAAGGTCAGCCCAGCTTTGTGGTCTGGGGGCTGCTGCAGTCCGGAGTGCCTCCTGATGTCCTCTGCTCTTTGGGAGGGTCACCCCCACTTTGTCTGCATCCCCAGACTCCAGCCAGAGAGAAGTTGCTCAATGGCCTATGGCTCTTCACCTGACTCCCTGCCTTCTGCTTGACCTCTCCCCCTTATAGGGCCCTGGAGACCAACAAGTACAATCACATCACGGCCACCTACTTCCTGCTCGCCGAGAGGATCCTGAGAGAAAAGCAGGAGAAGGAGATCCAGACCAGGTCGGCCAGCCCCAGTAACATCAAAGCCCAATTCAGGTAAGGAGGGCAGGGGACATACTTCCTGACCAGAGAGAGGCCCTCTGGTGAGCCGAGCCCACCTGGGGGGAGAGTCACTGAGGGCCTCAATTCTCCCCTCCTTCCCTGGGTGGGGAACATCAGGAAACAGGACTGGGTGGGGCAGCCTTGGAGCTAGCCAGCCTCTCAAGGAGAGTTCTCTTGGTGGGGGAACACAACGGTAGCGTTTATGTAGCGCTAAGTGCCATGGGGTCCTCACCACAACCCCCATTTTATAGATAAGGAAACTGAGGCAGACAGAGGTGAGGCACCTTCCTTGAGGTCCTTCCTCCCTCCAGGCCTCTGGGTTCTACTGCGAAGGGTTTGGGTTCATCCCTCATTCTAAGAGTCATCTTCATTTCCACGTACCTTTCCCTCAATTTTTGCTGCAGTTTCTTTGGGCCAAGGCCCTTCCCCTGTGGGAGATGGTCCCCCCCATGGGAAGGTCTGCTTTCTCTGTCCAGCCCAGGAAAGTGACTCCATCATGGTTTTCAGACAATTGGTGACCATGGGAAGCATGATTCCTTTTCTTTTGGGAGGTTTCATGCACTGGCTACGTTTTCTATCTGTTTTATAATTTCCAGAGCTCAGTGGCAGAACCCCAGCAGAACTGGGGTAGAGGGTCTGCCTCAGAGCGGAGTGTACACACTTTCAGTGCCCCCAAATCATGCTTCTCGTGGCATATAGGTATTGATTTTGTGATTAACCAAGTTATATGCAATACTGGGAAGGCTTCGATTCCAGGGGGAACATTTTTCAGATCTTGCCTTGGGCACATGCAGGCCTTATTTTCACCTCAGTTTAATGAGGTTCATTAGTTAAGAGGCCTCACTTCCAGGCTTCGCATTTTATCAAGACTCTGAGGGCAAGGGAGTATGGAGGGGAAGTTGAGACAGAAATTCTCCCCCCTTAATGAAAAGTCCACACGAGCAAGACAGCTTTGAAAGTTAGATGTTGGAAATAATGTATGTACTTGAAAAGGAAGCTTGAAATAATACAGATTTCCAGTTTTTCATTTCTACATTCCACAGTTTAAGTTAAATGCTAGTTTCATTTGGTGTTTGTTGAATTCAGAAACTTTTTTTTTAATGGAAAAAAAATTACGGCTCTCAGGTCTTGGAGTGTGTAGTTTTTTAGGTTATAAGTACAGAGCAAGTACTAAATGAATGAAAAACATATTAAGAACATAATCTAGTAGACTGTGATACAGCTTGGAAAGATAGAAGGAGGATGGGTTATGAAGGACTTTAAACAGAGCATTTTGTATTTGCTCTTAGAGGTGATAGGGAACCGCTGGAGGTTGCTAAGGGAGATGGAGGTGGGACTTGATAATGAGCAAACTTGTATTTTAGGAAAATCACTTTATTTAGTAGCTGAATAGAGGATGGACTGAAATAGAGAGAGAATTTGGGCAGGTAGAGTCCCTCCTGCAGGTTATTGCAGTAATTCAGCTCTGCACCAGAGAGGGGATCATGTCAAAGAGAGAAAGGGTGTCTACTGAAGAGGTGCTAGGGAAGTGAAACTGACCAGAGATACTGGCGAAATTGACAAGAGGTGAAATAGACAGCACATAGAGGTGAAGTGGACAAGAGATGCTCCAGATGGGAAACTGAAACAAGATGAAATGGACAAGACATTTATAAAGGTGAAAAGTGGACAAGAGATACGCAAGAGGTGAAATGGACACGAGATGCTGCAGGGGTGAAGTGGACAAGAAGTGAAATGGACACGAGATGCTGCAGGGGTAAAGTGGATAAGAGGTGCTGCAGAGGTGAAATGGACAAAAGATGAAAGGACGAGATGCTGCAGAGGTGAAGTGGACAAGAGGTGCTGCTGAGGTGAAATGGACAAAAGATGAAAGGACGAGATGCTGCAGAGGTGAAGTGGACAAGAGGTGCTGCTGAGGTGAAATGGACAAAAGATGAAAGGACGAGATGCTGCAGAGGTGAAGTGGACAAGAGATGCTACTGAGGTGAAATGGACAAAAGGTGAAGTGGACAAGAGATGCTGCAGAGGTGAAATGGACAAAAGTTGAAGGGACGAGATGTTGCAGAGGTGAAATGGGCAAAAGTTGAAGGGATGAGATGCTGCAGAGGTGAAATGGACAGACCTTGATAACAGCCTGGATGAGGGGAAAGGACAGTAAGGAGGGAAGAATCCAGGACACCCTGGGATTGTGAGTTGGCAGGGCTGAGAAGATGGTGGTGCTTTCTGCACAATACTAGGGAAGGGGGGAGGAGGCCAAAGGGCTTAGGGGAGTAGATAACAAAGTCTATCTTGAAAAAGAGAAAATGAATACTCTAGAGCCTTCAGCCTTAGTAGCTTATTTCTTGGCAAGCATTTGAGGAGTATTTGAAGCAGTTTCTACTGCCTCTTGAGGTCAGAAGTTATTCTTAGATCAGGTAGAGAGGTGATTTCAATAGTCTTGTTTATATATTAAAGAAATTTTATAGAATGAAAAATTAAGAAAAATTCTTTTCTCTTTTCAGAAGAATATTTAGCATTCTTCTGAGTCAGACATGAGTCAGTCCATCATGAGGACCTGTTGGGATGGTTAGGGTTAAACTTGTCTGATTCAGGGTCTCATCATTTCATTGGCAAGAAAGAATATTGTTACAGACCTAAAATAACTTAAAAGATGTTGCTTCTCAGGTGCTGTGCCCAAACACCTTCATTACCTACGGACCAATGGCCACCCATAAGAGCTTCCAATTTTAGGTCAAAGCCAGAAATTGTAGAGCATTCTAGAAAGGTGCTATTTTTATCCCCATTTTACAAAGGAGATCTCCATCAGTGACTTGGTGAGGGTCATCCTACAGCCATTCATTCTTGTTCTAGCTTGGCTGGCCTGAGAGGGCACAATCTCAGGGGCCATCAGAAAGAAGGACCTTAATAGAGGAACAGGAAGACATTTGAAAATAAGATGTCCTCATAATTACTTCTCACGTAACAGCAGAATTCAGTGCTCCAGATACTGCTTTCTAGAGTGTTTATGTATTTGGGCACATGCATATATGTATTGTGAGTCAATCTGACTGTATATGCGTACTGTGAGTGTGTGCATGTGAGTATATAAATGAGTTTGTATGTGAACATACATGTGTTTTCCATGTACAAGTGCCTACATATGTGATGCGATCTTTGAGTTCTCTTTTGCTACAAGTACTCATGCTTTTGACATGCATGAGACAGTCAGGGTTTGGCATCTACCAGGGAGGGAAGGGACAGCAGAGCCCAGGTTCCAAGAGGGCAAGGTTCAGGTACCTGTTATTACTCACTGGAGAATCCAAAACCACTTTGAACACTGAGCTACCACAGGTTATTTTTTAAATTAAGGAACAGGCTTTTCTGCCTGCAAATAGAAATGGATTTCTTTCTGTGACTTAGTGGCTTTCAGTATGAGGACAATAATGCCATAAAAATTATGGGGGCTGATGAAGTTGGGTGGGAACGGTGATTCCAGTGACTTGTTAGGGAAGCCAGCAGACAGAGGAGGAATAATGGTCCTCTGGTTATTATTTGCAAGGGATTCTGGGCCAGCTTTACCCATGGGGTTAGACCCTGCTGGACTCCAAGCTCAATCTGAGGAGCTTTTGTTGTGCCCTGTCTTTGATGCTTTCTTTTATCAGAGTGGGAGCCACCTCAGATTGAGTCCCGCTTCCAAAATAAACTTTATTCTTTGATCTTAGGGTTTTTACTGTTCACAATAATTAGCACTTGTATAGAGATTTAAGATTTGGAAAACAAGCACTTTATGTTTGTTCTTTCTTTTGATTGCTCTGTGCCATTATCGTTGCCATTTTACAAGTGAGGAAAAGGAAGCTGAGAAAGGTTACATGGGTAGGATTTGAATTTAGATCTTCCCTACTCTTAAAGCTCACCACCAACTTGCTCTGACATTGGTGTTTCACAGCTGGGCAACTGCTTCTGTTTGGGGGGAGGGGGGGCGGGGAGAAGGAGGGCGTATGTTGTGAAGGGAAGAGAGGGGAGGAGGCTTGGTGTTAGGGGAAATGGAGGTGCCTTGCACACCCCTTGTGGGGCGGGTCAGTGTGTGGGTGGAGGTGCTCCATGGCAAGGGTGTTCTGGGTCAGAGTTATGGGCCCTGAGGGTCGGTCTAGGGGAGACAAGCGGGGCTCAGGTGCCTCTCCCTGGCAGCTTGTGGCTTAACGCAATGGTCTCTGTCGTTTTGCCCAAGTCTTTTCTCCGCTCCACTTTGCACATGTCTTCCCGAAGTAAATCATCTGTCTCCTCTCCAACAGGCAGTCATGGCCCACGAAAATTGACGTTCCCCAGGACCTGGAAGATGACCTCACTGCGTCCCCGCTGTCCCACACGCCTGTGCCCCAGTCGCCCGCACGCACAGCGGAGAACGTCCTCAACGGCCACCGGAACAAGGCTCTCGGGGACTCTGCGGCCAAGAAGGAGGAGGCAACAGAGCTGACTGGGCCGCCGCTGTCCGTGGTGCCATCGGCCAGCCTCAAGCCCACCACCAGTGGGCGTAAGTGCCTGTTCCGGGTGGAGGAGGATGAGGAGGAGGACGAGGAGGACAAGAAGCCCTCCTCCCTCTCCACACAGGTGGTCCTGCGGCGCAAGCCCTCCGTCACCAACCGCCTGACCTCGCGCAAGAGCGCGCCAGTGCTGAACCAGATCTTTGAGGAGGGCGAGTCGGACGACGAATTCGACATGGACGAGAACCTGCCACCCAAGCTGAGTCGGCTCAAGATGAACATCGCCTCGCCGGGCACGGTGCACAAGCGCTACCACCGCCGGAAGAGCCAGGGCCGCGGCTCGAGCTGCAGCAGCTCCGAGACCAGCGACGACGACTCGGAGAGCCGCCGGCGCCTGGACAAGGACAGCGGCTTCACCTACTCGTGGCACCGCCGGGACAGCAGCGAGGGGCCGCCGGGTAGCCAGGGCGACGGCGGCGGCCAGAGCCGACCAGCCAATGGCAGCCGTGGCCCGGACAAGGCCAGCCCCGACGGTGGTGGCCAGGGAGGCGGAGGCCCCTCGGGGGGTGCAGGGGGTGGCAGCACGGGCCCCTCAGGCAGCACGCGCCGTTGCGCCGGCCCCAGCGAGCTGGTGGAGAGCCTCAAGCTCATGAGCCTGTGCCTGGGTGCGCAGATCCGCGGTGGCGCCGGCTGCCTCCTGGACCCGCAGAGCGCCTGGGCCCTATCCAGCGTGCGCGTTCAGGAGAAATCGGCCTGGAGGATGTGCGTGGGCTCGGCCGGGCCGGCCCCCCCGGGGCCCCGCGTCAAGCTGTTCTCTGAGCGCATGGTGGGCCCGGCCGAAGGGCTGGAGAGGCTGAAGAGCAAGAACTTGAAAAACAGCGTCTTACAACTACCTCTGTGCGAAAAGACCATCTCGGTGAACATCCAGCGCGGCCCCAAGGAGGGCCTGCTCTGCGCCTCGGGGCCTGCCAGCTGCTGCCAGGTCATCTGAGGGCCCGGGCCCTCCCCTGCTCTCCCCTCTCTCCCCCTCCCCCCTCGCTGTTCAGAGCTGTGAACCCCCACCTTCTCTCACTGTACCCCTGTGGTTGTCTCAGACCTTGGGCTTCTGAGCAGTGATGGCTCCTTTCTGTTTGTGTGCTCGGTGAGATGACAATGCATGGTCTTTGTGCATGCTGCTAGCCGCGACACTTTTTTTTCCGCTGAATAGTCTTATTTCATGGTGTAATTTCTACATTTATAATTTTAATACAAAGGTCCAGATTAAATTAAAATATGGATCTGGAGCCTACATGTAAATGGAGCACTTAGAAATTTCCTGTTCTGCACTTATAATCTAGAGAGAAACATGCTTTTGTTCGTGAAAACGTTCCTTCCTGTTCTGACCTTCTGTGATACCAGAACCATGGGCTATGTGGCCTCTGCTCCTTTGTGTTTGAACTAGAACCAAAGCAATAATGTTGGGATGCTGAGAACTCTGAGGGCCGGGCCGGGCTGCCCGAGGAAGGCCCGGCCACCCCGGTGAGCTCTGGCCTGCATCTGGGCCGGCTGGAGCGGAAGAGAACCTGGGGCTGGCGGGAGCGAGCTCCCAGAGCGCTGGGCAGCTCCCCCCAGTGGTGTGTTCTATTAGAGGCAGACAATCTGATTTTTTAATACGATGACGATAATCAATGAAGTCTTAAGTACAGCTAGAGATTTGTCCCCACGGAACGGAAACTTGTGAATTTGAGCCTCCCCCAGGGCTTCCCTTAAGATGAGGTAACGCTTGTGGTCACTAGGCCCACAGGGTGCCGTTTCAGCAAGAAATGAAAGGTTTAAACAGGGGTGTACATTTATGTTGGAACATTAGGACAGAATTCTATTTTTTTAAATCCCTCTTTGACTCTTTGCAGGAGTTTGAAAATAGTATTGTCTTCTCTTCCAGTTCTTCTATTCCTCCATGTTCAGCTTGCCCCCAAAATGGGCTAATTTGGACATAAACCAACATGGCGGGTGTGTGTGTACATACAATACATATGTATATGTACACATATATGTGTGTACACATCCACACAGATAAATACACACCCCAAGATAGAGAAAAAACCCTCTCATGTTTTTTCTTTGTGGGAAGCTTTCCTGTTTCACTCTCATCTCCTTGCTATAATAACGATTTTCCTTCTTGCTTTTGACTCTTCTTGAAGACCACTTTGGGTGGTCCTTTTGTTCTATAAGGTAGGGTAGATAGCAGGTTCTTCTCTTCGCATTGGGCAGGGGGCTCTCTGGGCTGTTCTCTGGGTCTCAGAAGCAGAGATTGTGACCTTGGGGATGAGGTGGGGGCTGACAGGACTAGGGCCCAGGTGGGGAGAGGGGAGGCGGACCAGTCGCCATGTGTCCAGAGTGACCCAGCTCGCCCGGGTCTGGCGGAGAGTGGGCGGAGCACCAAAGAACAGAAGCGACTTTTCCTTGGGTTCTAGGCCTGTGGCCCCCTCTCCCGGTCATGGATCATGTGACTGCTCCTGGAACGCAGTCTCCCTCCTTAACCAAGCAGACGGGGCTGCACACCCGGGTCTCCTTTCTGGTCCAGGCCCGTGTGTCAAGCGGCAACGCACATTCAGGGTGAAGGTTCTGTGTCCAACACCATGAGAGTGGATGTGAGGTTGGAGCCGGAGAAGGTGGGATCTTCCCAAGGGCCAGCGGTGAAGCTGGGGGGCTCACGGAGGCGTGAGGCTGCCCTCGGAGGAGGAGAGACGCTTACTTCTAAAGGGCATTGGCAATAAACTCTTTGTTGCAGCTGTTTTTTCCAAGTATTGTAAATACTTTTTTCCTGTGATTATGTACAGCCTTGGAATGGCACCTTTTAACTAACCCCCTATGTATTTGATTTCCAACAGTTTTTATATTCAGATGTATATATATATAGATGTGTATATAAATATAAATATATATATAAATATATATATATATATATATATATGGTGCTCACTTTAGAAACAGCAGTGTTGACCATTTATGCTGCAGAGCTGTGAGACAGCCTTAGTCGTTGTGGATGGTTGGTGGAACCTCTGGGCGTTCAGATGTCGGTCTGAGTGTTGTCTTTTATCCATTTGTTCCTAAGTGAATGATTGTGCATGTGTTGTCTGTCCTGGGCTGTTGTCCCGTGAAAAGGAGGGAGAGAATAACCATTACATTAAGATAATATTGGACCAAACTATGTACTTGCTCTAAACAGTTTCTTGTACCCCTTAACTTGTCTTTAAAAGTTGCATAAGAGTTACAGTAGTGTATAAATTAAATATTGTGTGAAAACAATTAGTCTTGTATTTTTCTGTATGTGTGTATATATAATTATGTACCTCTAACAATTCTATCTGTATTTAAAAGATGTGACAATCTTGACACAGAATTTTAAGGATAGACGTGAATATGAACAGATTTAGCAAAACAGAGATGAATTCAGGATAACCCGCCAAGTAAGAATTGCGATGTGTTAAGAGGGTACAGGAATACCAGCTGATCTGGTCAGTGGCTTCCAGCTGTCTGAATTTTTTCATTGTGTAACATTCACAGATGTGTGACAGAAATGGAAAAAAAAAATCCAACTAATAAAGTAACATCTTGGTGTTCAGCACATAAATGGTGTTCTATGTCAGATTTGTACCATTTGCAGACTGATCTCTGAGGAACATATCCCACACTGTGTGGAAACTGCCATTCTATCATACACAAGAAGGTCTTTGCTAGGGAAACTGAGGTCGACATGGCTGGGGGCTCGTGACCTCATCCCATGGGAGGGGTCTCCGCTCACTCCAAAACTCTAGGTTCCAGTCTTTGTATGCCCGGCCCCCAGTGAAGGTCCCATGGACGGTGATGGTACCAGAATGGGGCTCCAGGGTAGCCTTAGTGGGACAGTGACGGAGGCTGGGCAGTACTTGAACTCTAGTCTAAATTGTTTCCAAGAGGGAAAAGGAGACGTTCACGCTCAGTTGGGAATGGAGTGCTATCTTACTAAGGAAAGTGGAGGGAAAGAAGTTAAGAGAAAATGGGGAATCCCAATGATAGCGACAAAAAGGGAAACCAGATAAAGGAAGGCCATGGTCAGAAATAAAAAGAGACCTTGGAGGAGGACCAGGATAAAGTGGGGGAAAAACCAGGCTGGAGGGAAATGTGCAGTTAGTAATACACATGAATGTGAATGGAATGAACTCACCCATAAAATGGAAGTGGATAGCAGAATAGATTAAAAACCAGAATCCAACAATGTGTTTATGAGAAACACACTGGGAACACGCATACGCACAGTTAAAATAAAGAGCCTGGGGCAGAATCTATTATGCTTTGGCTAAAGTAAAAAAGGTAGGGGGGACAATAGAATATAGACTTAGATACCTTAAAAGATCACACCCTGTGTTTAAATGGAACTTATTCCAGGAATGTGAGGCTGTTTATATATTAAGAAAACTATAAGCATAATTGATAATTGGGTTAGTAAAACCCCCCCAAAAAAAGTATATGAATAGATGCAGAGAAAACTTCTGATAAAATGCAATACCCATTTCTATTAACACTGGAAAACATAAGCATCAATATCTAAAACCAAGAGAGAGCATTATCTGTAAGAAAACAAACTTGAAGCCTTTCCAATAAGATCAGGGTGAATGTTGATTATCACAGTTTTTCAACATTTGTATTAGAAACTATAACAATAAGACAAGAAAAAGAAAATGGAAGAATAAAAATAGGCAATGAGAAAACATTACTTTCAGATGATGTGATGGAATCCTTCAAGAATCTTAAAGAATTAAAAAACTAGTTGAAACTTTTAGCAAAATTGCAGAATAAAAAAATTAAAAGCAAGTCATCGACATTTCTATATATTACCAGCAAATCCAGCAGGAAGAAATAGAGAAATTACATTTAAAAGAACTAAAAGATATAAACATACTTGGGAGTCCACTTGCCAAAACAAAGCCAGGCACTGTATGAACATAAATACAAAAAATGTTTCATGTAAAAACATCCCTAAACAGAAATAGGAATTGCTCATAAATAAGTTAAACTAATATATATATACACATATACATAAATTGTAAATATACAATTTAGACAAGAGTACACATATAACATACATATATATTCTATTCAAGTTAATTTACTTAGTCAGGCTTATGCCAAACTATTTATAGAGTTAGAAAAAACAATAGCAAAATTCATCTGGAAGAACAAAAGGTCAATATCAAGTGAGCCAATGAAAAGATTATGAAAGAAATGGCCTTGTCGTACCCGATTTCAAACTGTAGTATAAAGTAGTAATCATCAAAATAATTTGGTACAGGCTAAGAAACAGAGTAGTGGATCAGTGAGAAGATCAGGTACAAAATTTTTGTTGTTCAGTCTGACTCTCTGTGACCCCATTTAGGGTTTTGTTGCCAAAGGCACTAAAGTGATTTGCCATTTCCTTCTCCAGCCTGTATTTTACAGATGAGAAAATGAAGGCAAACAAGGTAAAATGACTTGCCCAGAATCACACAGCTAGTATCTGTCTGAGACCAGATTTGAATTTGGGAAGATTGAGCCTTTCTGACTTCAGGCCCATCGTTCTATCTTCTGTGTCACCTACCTGCCCATCTAATGTCTGATAAACTCTCCAAGCCAAGATTTTTGGATGGAAACTCATTATTTGCCCAAAATTGCTGGGAAAAACCATAAGCAGTTTAGCAGAAACTAGGCACCATATACGAAAATAAGGTCGAATTGAATAAATGAGTTAGACAAAAAATGATACCAAAGTAGAGCAAGCACTTGTCAAATCTGTGGAGAAGGAAAGCTTATGGCAAATGAGAGATAATCACAGGAAGTAAAATAGATCATTTTGATTAGATGAAATTAATTTGCATCCCCCTTCCCCCAAGTGCAGCCAAAATTAGAAGGAAAAGTTAAAAGGGGAAAAACTTAGACATCATTTCTCTGATAAAGACCTCATTTTTCAAATATAAAGGGAACTAAGCCAAATTTATAAAAATAAGAACCATTTGCCAATTAAAATGACCAAAGGATATGAACAGTTTTTAGAAGAAGAAATCAAAGATAGCAATCAGTAGTCACCAAAAAATGCTCTAGATTGGGGCAGAGCCAAGATAGCAGGGAGAAGCCGGAAGTTGCTTGAGCTCTCCCCATTTTCCCTAAGTAACAACTTGAAATCAAGCCTCTGAACAGATTCTAGAATGACAGGAAGAGATGGAAATGAAATGATTTTCCAGCTCAAGTTATCCTGGAAAGACTTTAGGGGAGGGAGGGAACGAAGGAAGTGCTATCTGGAGCTGCTGGAATACACGGGGAGTCACCTGCCAGTGGCTGCTGGAGATCCAACCCAGAATGGATCCCCTCTTGCGAGAGGATGATAAAAGGAGACTGAGAGGCCTTTGCATTGTCTGACCTTCTTCTTCTTCCCTCTGCTTCCAATTTATCTCATTCCCAGTCCCCAAAACCTGTGTCAACAAAGGCTGCCCTGCAACTCCTTCAGATGCTATGTGGAGCTCTGGGAGCTGTGGAGCTTTGGGAGAACTGATCTGTCCCTTAACAAGGGAGGGAAGGAGGAAGGAAGGAAAGAAGGAAGGAAGGAAGGAAGGAAAGAAGGAAGGAAGGAGGAAAGGGAAGGGAGGAAAGAGAAGGAAGGCAGGGAGGAAAGGGAAGGAGAAAATGAGGAAGAAACAAGATTAAAACACCAACTCAATTCCTCTGAAGAAATCAATTGCTTAAAAGATACAATTGGTGGAGGAGGATTCTGGGAAGGTAAAGGAGGAGGGGAGTAAATTTCAGGCTTTTTGGATTTCCCCCATAACAGGACAAATTTGTGCCGCTGAGGGAACATAAACTAGGGGAAAGCCAAGAAGACTTGGAGACCATCAGGATTTTCATCTCTGAGGAGTCGGGTCTGAAGACTCAGGGAACCTTGGCTGATTGGGGATGCTAGCCCAGCTGTGCTGCTGAGATGTTACCCTGGGAGAAAGGGGGCCAGCACACCGGGAGTGCAGACTAGGGGGCAGGCCCACTGCTGGCTGCTGGCACTCAGCAGGAGCGGGGAGCTCTTGGTTTGGGATTCCAGGTCAGAGGGAAGAGCTGAAGGGAAGCTTGAGGCACCATCTCCCCACCTCAGAATTAGAGGTGCTTATACTAATACTTATTATTTTTTTAAATGAACTGGCAAAAAAGAAAGACCTCCACTATAGAAACATTATGGGAACAGGGAAGACCAGGATTCATCTTCAGAGAATACTGAAAGTAAAAAAACTTCTATCCCCAAAAGTAATGTGAAATGGCTCCCTGCCCAGAGAGAATTTATAGAACTCAAAAAAGAATTTTAAAATCAAATGAGAGATACTGAGGAATAATTAAAAGAAAAAATGGAAACCAAGAAAAGTAAGAAGATTATGGGGAAAAAGGTAATCAATTAGAAAAGGGAAGTACAATCTCAATGATGAAATAACTCTCTAAAAAATTAAATCAGGTGAAGGGAAATCAGTAAAGTTGAGACCAAGAAATGACAAAACATTATAAAGAATAAGAAAATAAAGCAGAATGTGAAACATTTCATAAAAAAATAACAGATCAAGAAGAGAAAATAAGAATAATTGTACTGATAGAAAGTTGTAACCAAAAAGACAACCTTGACACAATAATGCAGGAAATAATCCTAGAAACTTGTCCTGGAGTGATAGAACATGAAGGGAAAATAAAAATTAAAAAAAAAAAATCTACCAATCACCACCTCAAAGTGATCCTTTGTAGAAAACACACAGGAATATTATTGCCAAATTTCAACATCCCCAGATCAAAGAGAAAAATTTGCAAGGAACAAGAAAAAAAACAATGCAAATACACTGAAGCTACAATTAGAATTGTACAGGACTTATCAACAGTTACAATAAAAGACCACAGATCTTGTAAGCATATCTACAGACAAGCAAAAGAACTACGCCTGCAGCCAAAAATATCATACCCAGCAAAATTATAATTTTGAATGAGAAAAAAACAGACATTCAACGAACTTGCAGATTTTCAAGACTTTCTATAACCAAACCCAAACTTAACAGAAAATTTAACATATAAGAGCCAATATGAAAGATCAATTTTAAGGAATTTAACATGAACAAACTGTTGAAACATGGACAAATTATTTATGTTTCTATATATGTATATTATATATTTAAGATTCACATTCACAATAGGATAAGCTCAAAAGAAAGATTGGCAGAGTAAAGATTGGTAGAGTAAAGATAAAAATAGCAATCATGTTATACAAATGAGGTGCAGAGGAAGAAGAGACACAGAAGGCATCAGAGGGGGGAGAAGGGCTCATAGTTCTAAAAACCCACTCCCATTGGGAACGGGTTCAATAGGCAACACTAAATATGTACTACGAAGGATATATCTGTAAAGAAATAAGGGGAGGGGCAGCTAGGTGGCGCAGTGGATAGAGCACCAGCCCTGAAGTCCGGAGGACCTGAGTTCAAATCTGATCTCAGACACTGTCTAGCTGTGTGACCCTGGGCAAGTCACTTAACCCCAATTGCCTAAAAAAAAAAAAAAGAAAGAAAAAAAAAAAGAAATAAGGGGAGAGGCATGGGTAGGTGGGGAAGCAAAAAGTGAGGGAAGAAGACAATGAAGGGATCCCTGGGTGGGGAGAAGTTAAGTAATAGTAAAGCAAGTTATAGAGCAGAATTTAATTAAAGAGGCAGCATGGATAGGAAAGATATGTGTATATATATATGGGATGAGTGTGGGTGTGAGTGTGTGTATATCTATAATTATACATAAATATATATTTTCTTAACTGTAGCTTACTTGGGGGTGGTGGGGGATAAAAGAGGGGAAAAGAATAAAGTAAATAAGGTGCACAACAAAGAAACAAAGAATTTACAAGGAAGTAAAGAAAAAATGCATATTCATGAATATAATTTCTCTAACTAATATACATTTATTTGATCTGGCAATTTGTTGTTATAATTTTATCCTCCCTTGTTATGATACGGGAGCCATGCCAGTAGCTGCTGGAGGTCTAACTCAGACCTGTAGCTCATGTTTCTTGTGTCCCATGTTTGAGCGCCATAATATAGTGTCCAAACTAGCTCTCTGGAGGATCTAGGGACCAGCCTCAGGCTTAGTGGAGGAGTGAAGGAGGGAGGAGAGCCACTAGGATGGTCAAAGATGGAGAGTCTCTATTTCCAGTCCTCTCAGCCCTTAAATACCTCAGTATGATTACATCATTACAGCACACTAAGCATGTGCCAACTAGAGAACCATTATCTCTGTAAGTATCCTTCTTCAAGTAGAACACAGGTGGTCACATCCTCCTTGACTACTCAGGAAGGGTGAGAATACCAAAGGGAGATGGGGAGCCAAACCAGACATTTTCAGCAGGTCCTTACCCAGAGTTCCCCCATTATCTTCAGTTCTCTATACTTCCTAATGTTCTGCCCTGATTTTCTAAAATCAAAAGGCAAAATAGTCATAGAATCCATTAATCATCTCCAGAAAGAGACCCCGTGAGGAAAATCTCCAAGACGTAGTATAATTAAATTCCAGAATTATCAAGTATAAGGAATCCTAGTGAGTAAAGCATCTTAAGTCTCAGCCATGTCTTTTGTGTAACTTTTTGCTGGGAACATGAGAATGTGCTTGGAGTTCTCTATAGAATTACAGGAAAAGCAAAAAGAAATTGGAAGGCCATCCTTTCTTATTCATTGATCAATGAGTATCATTTATTGCAGGCCTGTGTTTATCCCATTCCTTGAGTAAACACAACTCTTAAAGAAATGAACAAATATTCTCCTTTGTGGGCCTCTTGTACCTGGGAGGATGCTACATCTCAAGAGCCACGTATCAAATGGGAATACTTAGCCCAGTGCCTTCTTTGTTCTCAGCCTATAAAAACCCCTTAGTGGAAAAGGACCTTGAGGAAGTAGTTTTGTACAAATTGCTGAGCAATGGCTCCCACTCGAGACTGAATAGCTGTGACCGTCCTCCCAGACAAAGAATTCACATGTTGGTGCTTCCTCGGGGGTAATGATGTATGTTTGTTTGTTAACTGTGTATTACTTTTGTTCTATGAGTTTCCTCTTCTCTTATGTCTTATTTAAATCAAGGTTCTGAGCAGTAATAAACTTGTAACCCACCTTCTTTAAGGCTTTAAGGCTGTTGAATGTGAATTCCAAACCTAGATTAATCTTATATCAGGTCAAGGAGAAAATACTGCAAAGCTGCCAAAAAGAAACAATTCAAGTATCAAGGGACCAGAGTCAAGATTACACAGGTTAGCTTCCCCCATTAAAGGATCAGAGGGACTGGAATATGATATTCTGTAGGGCAAAGAAGCTTGGAGTACAACCAAAAAATAACTCCTCAGGAAAACTGAGTATAATCTTTCAGGGGGAAAGATGAACATTCAGTGAAATAGGAGACTTTTCAATCATTTCTAATGAAAAAACCAGCACTAAACAGAAAATTAGATTTTCAATACAAGCCTCAAGAAAAGCATAAAAAAGATAAACAGAAAAGAAAAAAAAAAACAACTACAAAACATGATATTAAAGGTCAAATTGTCCACATCCTTATGTGGGAAGATAAGATCTGAGATAATAATACCTTGAGAACAGCATCTTTATTAGGGCAATTAGAAAGGATATACATAGATAGAGGGTGTATGTATAAGTGATGTTATTTTTAAAAAGACCTTAAGGGGCAGAAAAAGAGAAGAGGAAAGTGCAATAAAATGAGGTAAATCAGGTCATATGAAGAAGTATAAAATACCTATTACAGTAGAGGGAAAAAAGGAAAGGGGATAAGTATTGTTTGAAGCTTAACTTTATCAGATTTGGCTCAAAGAAGGGATACCATACAGACAGTTGGTATAGAAATGTATCATACCCTATAGGGAAGTACGAAGGAAAAAGGAAAAGAAAAGAGAGCTGAGTAGAAGGGAGTGCAGAAGCAGGAGAGAAAAAATGCAACAGAAGGGAGGAGGGGTGTTAAAAGGGAAGGGAGATTGAGAGAGAGAGAGAGTAATCAAAAGCAAAACTGGTGAGAAAGGACAGGGTGTAAAAGGGAGAAAAACATAAAAACAGGAGAAAATAGGATGGAAGAAAATCACAGCTAGCAATCATAACTGTGAATGTGGATGGGATGAACTCTCCCATAAAATGGAAGTAGGTAGAAGAAAGATTTAAAAACAAAATTTTACAATATGTTCTTGACAAGAAACACACTTGAAGCAGAAAGATATACACAGAGTAAAGGTAAAAGGCCATCAATGAACTCCCTAAGAAAAACTTCCAGGGCCAGATAGATTCATAAGTGAATTTTCCCAAACACATTTAAAGAACAATTATTCCCAATACTATATAAGTTATTTGAAAAAATAAAGGAATCCTACCACATTTTTATGACATTATGAAATATGGTGTTGATATCTAAAACAGAGAAATAAAATTACAGACCAATCTCCCTAATGAATATTGATGAAAAATTTAAATAAAATATTAGCAAAGAGATTACATCAATTAATCACCAGTTTAGTACATTGTGACCAGGTGGGATTTATACCAGGAATGTACAGCAGGTTCAGTATCAGGAAAACTACCCACATAATTAACTATATCAATAACAAAATCAACAGAAATCATATAATTATCTCAATAGATGTAGACAAAGTATTCGACAAAAAACAGCACTCATTACTATAAAACCCCTAAAGAGTATGAGAATAAATGGAGTTTCCCCTAAAATGTTAAGCAGCATCTATCTAAAACCATCAGCAAGCATTACATGTAATGGGGATAAGCTAGAAGCTTTCTCAATAAGATCAGAAGTGAAGCGCGGATGCCTGTTATCACTACTATTATTCAGTATAGTACTAGAAAATGTTAGCTTTAGCAATAAGAGAAGAAAAGGAAATTGAGGGAATTAGATTAGGCAATGAAGAAATAGAGCTATCACTCTCTGCAGATAATAAGATGGTACAGAGAATGATAGAGAACCAATTAAAAGACTACTTGAAATAATTAACAGCTTTAAAGTTGCAATATATAAAATAAACTCACATAAATCATCAGCATTTGTATATATCACCAACAAAGTGCAGCAGCAAGAGTTAGAAAGAGAAATTCCATTTAAAATAATGATTCATATATAAAACATTTGGGAATCTTCCTACCAAGACAAACCCAGGAATTATATGAACATAATTATAAAACACCTTTCACACAAAGTCAGATCTAAATAACTGGAAAATTATCAATTGCTTATAGGTAGGCCAAGCTAATATAATAAAAATGACAGTTCTATGTAAATCAGTCTACTTATTCAATTCCATACCATTCACAGTACCAAAAAGTACTTTACAGAGCTAGAAAAAAATAATAGCAAAATTCATCTGGAAGGACAAAAGAATAGGGATATCAAGGAAACTGATGAAGAAAAATGCAAAGGAAGGGAATTAGCTATATCAGATCTAAAACTGTATTATAAAATGGCATGATCAAAACCATTTGGTACTGGCTAAGGAATAGAGTGGTTGATGAGTGGAATGGATTAGCTACACAAGCCACAATAGTCAATAACAACAGTAATTTACTGTTTGATAAACCCAAAGACACTATCTAACTTCTGGGATAAGAACATACTATTTGATAAAAACTTTTGGGAAAAGTGGAAAATAGTAAAGTAAAAACTAGGCATTGACCAACATCTAACAGCTCACATCAAGTTGTCAAAATACATACATGATTTAAACATAAAAGGTATTATCATAAGAACATTATAAGAGCAAGGAGTATTTTATTTGTCAGATCTATGGAGGAGGGAAGAATATGTGACCAAACAAGAAATAGACAATATTAGGAAATGCAAAATGGATAATTTTGATTACATTAAATTAAAAAGCTTTTGCATAAAGTCAATGCAACCAAGATTCCAAGAGAAGCAGGAAGCTGGGAAACTTTTTTTTTTTTTTTTTTTTACATTCAGTGTTTCTGATTAAGGACTCATTTCTAATATGTAGAGAACAGACTCAAAATTGTAAGAATGTGTCATTCCCCAATTGATATTGGTCAAAGGGTATGAACAATTTTCAGATGAAGAAATTAAGATCATCTACAATCATATGAAAAAAAATCCCTAAATCTCTATTGATTAGAGAGATGCAAATGAAAAAAAAACTATTAGGTATTATCTTACACCTATCAGATTGGCCAAAATGACAGAAAAGAAAAATATTTTTGCAGAGGATGTGGGAACATTGGAACATTTTTAGTGGAGTTATGAACTGATCCAACCATTCTAGAGAGCAATTTGCAACTACTATGGCCAGAGAGCTATAAAATCAAGCATACCCTTTGACCCAGCAGTGTCTCTACTAGGTATATATTTTAAAGAGATCATTAAAATGGAAAAGAACCCATGTGTATAAAGATATTTGCAGCAGCTCTCTTTGTGTGTCAAAGAAATGGAAATCAAGAAAATGCCAGTCAGTTGGGGAATGGTTGAACAAATTGTGATATATGAATATAATGGAATACTATTGTTCTATAAAAAATGAGTGGGTGGATTGAAGAAAAACCTGAAAAGACTTACATGAACTGATGCTGAGTGAAGTGACCAGAACCAGGAGAACATTGTATGCATTAACAGCAGCATTATGCAATAATAAGCTTTGATTAATTGCTTTTCTCAGTAATATGATTCTGAAAGACTCATTTTGAAAAATGCCATCCACATCCAAAAAAAGAACCATGGAGTCTGAATGTATATTGAAGCATTTTTCACTTTTGTTGTTTTTTTTCTTTCTTGTAGTTTTTTCTTTTTGTTCTTATTCTTTTTTCACAACATGACTAATATGGAAATATGTTTACTATAAATGTAGATGTATAACCTATACCAAATTGATTGCAATCTTGGAGAGGGGCAAGGGAAAGGAGGGAGAAGGAGATGACAGAGGTCTCTATACTCAGATCCAGGTCCCAGTCCTGGATGACTGTCCCAGGGTGAGAAGGAGCATTAGTTCATCAAACTGTGCAGCCACACAGGACCCTCCTCACAGAGGAGAAGAATGTGCAGAAGAATGCTTGTGGTCACTCCCAGACCAGGGCATGGGCCAGGAGAACAGTAAAAACATTTCTTAACCTTGGAAGAACCGAAAACTTACAGTCCCTAGAAGGATCTCTGTATCATTATTTTCATTTTCTTGGACAAAATTATGGATTGTTTCAGTGATTTGTTGTTTGACCCACTTGTTTTTAGAATTAGATTATTTAGTTTCCAATTGGTTTTTAGTCTATCTTTCCCTGGCCCTTTATTGAAAAAATATATATTGCATTATGGTCTGAAAAGGAAGTATTTACAATTTCTGCCTCTTTGCATTTGATTGTGAGCTTTTTATGCCTTAATACAGGCTCAGTTTTTGTGTAGATGCCATGTACTGCCAAGAAAAAGGTATACTCCTTTCTGTCCCTATTCAATTTTCTCCAGAGATCTATCATCATATCTAGGTTTTCTAGGGTCCTTATAACCTCCCTAGTTTCTTTCTTGTTTATTTTGTGGTTAGATTTGCCTGATTCTGAAAGGGGGTGGTTGAGGTCCCCCCCACTAGAATAGTTTTGCTGTTTATTTGGAAAGACTTTCATGAGCTGATGCAAAGGGAATTGTACTATGTATAAAGTATTAGCAATATTTTAAGATCAGATGTGAATGTGTTTTATTTTGTTTATTTCTTCCTGTAACTGGCTTAAAATCTTCTCCAGGAATTTGCCTGCTCTACCATGTGCATACACATTTAGTGTCATTACTATTTCATCATTTATGGTATTCTTATCAAAATGTACTTTCCCTCCTTATCTCTTTTAATAAGATCTCTTTTTACCTTTGCTTTATCTGAGATCAGAATTGCTACCCCAGCTTTTTTTTTTTTTTACTTCAGTTGAAACATAATAAATTCTGTTCCAGCCTTTTACCTTTACTGTGTACGTGTTTCTCTGTGTTAAGTGTGTTTCTGTAAACAACATATTGTAGGATTCTGTTTTTTTAATCCACTCTACTATTTGCTTCCATTTTATGGGAGAGTTCATTCCATAATGAACCGGCTCCTAGAAGGATCTCTGAAAACAGTTGCACAAAATCCTTGAAGCTTAGGACTGTGCACCCTCTACCCTGGAAGCAGAGCCCCACTTTAACAAGGAGTTAAAAGTCAAGTAATAGGCTCAGAAAATAGGTTGAGCAAACAATCAACAGAAAAAACACTGGCTGAAGAAAGTTACTATAATGACAAGAAAGATCAAAGCATACGCTCAGAAGATAACAAAGTCAAAGCTCCTAAATCCAAAGTCTCCAAGAAAAATATAAAGTAATCTCAGACCATGGAAGAACTCAAAAAGGATTTTGAAAATCAAGTAAGAGAGCTAGAGGAAAAAAATTTTTTAAAGGTTTTTATTTTCAAAACATATGCACAGATAATTTTTCAACATTGATCCTTGCATAGCCTTGTGTTTCAGATTTTCCCTTCCTTCCCCCCACCCTCTCCCCTAGATGTCAAGCAATCCAATATATGTTATACATGTTAAAATATATCTTAAATCCAATATATGTAATCATATTTATACAATTCTCTTGCTGTACAAGAAAAATCAGATTAAAAAGGAAAGTAAATGAGTAAGAAAACAAAATGGAAGCAAACAACAACAAAGAGTGAGAATGTTATGTTGTGATCCACATTCACTTCCCACAGACTAGAAGAGAAGGGAATGAGTGTGATGCAAGAAAATCATGTAAAACAAATCAACAGCTTGGTAAAAAAGACATGAAAAAATACTGAAGTGGCCAAATGAAAAATATATTCACTGAAGAAAATTATTCCTTAAAAATTAGAATTGAGCAAATGGAAGCTACTTTATGAAAAATCAAGAAACCATAAATCAAAACCAAAAGAATGAAAAGACAGAAGACAATTTGAGGTAATTTAAATAATTTAATAAACAATAATTTAAATTTAAATTAATAAATTAAAAATTATTGGACTACCTGAAAGCCATGATCGGAAAAAGAGCCTAGACATCATCTTCCCAGAAATTGTCAGTGAAAACTGCCCTGTATTTTAGGACCAATGTAAAATTAAAATTGAAAAAAATCCACCAATTACCACCTGAAAGAGTTCCCAAAATGAAAACTCTCAGGAATATTTTAGCAAATTTCATAGCTCCAAGCTCAAGGAGAAAATGTTTCAAGAAGCCAGAAAGAAACAATTCAAGTATCTTGGAGTCATAGTCAGAAAAACACTTAGATTTAGCAGCTTCTACAGTAAAAAATCAGAAGATTTGAAATATAATTTCAGAGGGCAAAGGAGCTAGGTTTACAACCAAGAGTCATCTACCCAAAGAAACTGAGTATAATCTTTCAAAGGAAAAAAGAAAGGGATACTCAATGAAATAAAGGATTTTTTAGTATTTTTGGTGAAAAGAGCAGAGCTGAAGAGAAAATTTGACTTCCAAATAGAAGACTCTAGAAAAGCATAACAAGGTAAACAGGAAAGGGAAATCATGAGGAACTTAGTAAGATCAAACTGTTTATATTCCTACATGAGAAGATAATGCTTACTTATAAGAACTTTCTTGTTATTAGGGTAATTAGAAGCAGTATACATAAAGAACACAGTTGTTAGTTGAATGTGAAAGACTATCTAAAAAAATAAAATTAAGGGTGAGTGAGGAAAGGGGAAGGGAGAATAGAATGGGATAAATTATCACATATAAAAGAGGCAAAAAAAGTTTTTACAATGGAGGGGAGCAAGGGAAGATAAGGGAAGTGAGTAAACCTTACTCTCATCAAAACTGGCTCAGAGGGAATAACACACATTCATTTATGTATAGAAATCTATTTTACCCTACTGGGAAGTAAAAGAAGAAGGAGATAAGAGAAAGGGAGAGGGAGAGAGAAAGGAGGGAAGATTTGGGGAGGGAATAGTCGAAAGTAAAATATTTTTAAAGAGGGACAGGGTGAAAGGAGAGAGAGAATAAACAAAGCAGAAATACAGTTAGCAAGAGTAAATGTGGGGAAAAAAATTGAAGCAAAGTTTTTTTTTTTTTAAAACGAAGACCTCATTTCTCAAACATAGAGAACTGATTCATATTTTTAAAAAAATAAGAATCATTCCCCAGTTGACAAATGATCAAAAAATAAGAACAGTTTTTCAGATGAAGCAATCATAGCTCTCTATGACCATATGGAAAAATTCTCTGCTCAGTAATGATTGGAGAAATACATATTAAAACATTTCTAATGTACTACTACATACCTATTAAATTGACTAATACGACAGAAAAAGAAAATGACAAATGTTTGAGGGGATATTGGGAAAATGAGATAATAATGCGTTGTTGGTGGAGCTGTGAACTGATTCAACCATCCCATAGAGTAATTTGGAGCTATTCCCAAAGGACCATAAAACCATGGATACCCCTTTGACCTAGCAATACCACTAGTTGGTCTATATCACTAAAGAGATTAAAACAAAAATAAGGACCTAAATTTATAGCAACTCTTTTTGGGGACAAAGATTTAAAAATTGAGTAGATGCCCATCAATTGGGAAATGGCTGAATAAATTGTGGTATGTGATTATGATGGAATACTACTGTGCTATAAGGAATGATGTTCAGGAGGTTCTCAGAAAAATTTGGAAAGACTTTCATGAGCTGATGCAAAGGGAATTGTACTATGTATAAAGTATTAGCAATATTTTAAGATCAGATGTGAATGACATAACTATTGTCAGCAGTACGGTGATCCAGGACAACTCTGAAGGATTTATAATGAAAAATGCTATCAATACTCAGTGACTTTTTTTTTTTTTACTTTATTTTGCTTGAGGGTTTTTAAAAGTCTGTTTTCTTTTACAATATTACTATTATGGAAATGCTTTGCACAACTACATATGTATAAAATTCCTTGCATTCCCAATGGATGGGTGAAAAGAGAAGGGAGAAGGGACAGAATTTGGAACTCAATGTTTTAAAAATTAATGTTAAAATTATTTTATTATTTATATTTATATATTCATAATATATATAATATATAATACTTACAGATTATATTTATTTATTATTAAAATCATTTTCATGTAACAAAGAAAAACAAAATACTAAATTAAAAAAAAAATAAGCAGCATGTTTTCAGAAAAACTTGGAAAGACCTATATGAAGTGATACAAAGTAAAATGAGCAGAATCAGGAGATCATTGTACATGGTAACAAGAATACTGTAATAATGCTCAACCATGAAAGGCTTGGCTACTATAGTCAATACAGTGAACCAAGACAATTCCAAAGGACTTATGATGGAAAGATGCTATCCACCTCCAGAGAGAGGATTGAAGCATACACTTTTCCACTTAATTTTTCATGTTTTTTCTTGATATGAGTAACATGAAAATATATTTTGCATGAATCCACAATATTTAATTAGCATCTTGTTTGCCTTCTTGATGGGTAGAGGATTTGAAATTTTTAAAAAATGTTAAAAATAAGTAATCATTTTTATTACTTTTGGATAATTATCTACTTATGGCTAAGCTACCAGTTTTTAGACCAGCCTCATGTGAGACCTCTAGAAAGAACTCTACGGCATCATCCAGAAGGGTGTACGCAGCTTCATCAGACTGATTCACGTGTCTGAGTTCCGGCATATGTTGGACTTGAACATTTCCCAGCAGGGAAACGTGGCCTGCTTCTGGGGGCTGCAAAGTCTGCTTTGTGAGGAGCAACACTGCCAAAGCTTGGGGGCCGCCAAGGGGGAGAATCTGCTTCCAAGCCCCTCAAAGTTGGTGGGAGAAGGGAAGCCCATCCTTCCCTTGCCGGAGCAACCAAGGAAAGAGTGGTGACAGAGGTAGGAGGAGGAGGGGAGGCTGGAGCAGACAATGGGGACCACTCAGGGAGGATGAGGAGGAAGAAAAAATGATCCGAATGCTGTTGGATTTTTAGCTACAAATAAAATCGGCATCTGTTTAAAAAAAAAAAAGAGTATGTAACATAATGATGATTAACTGTGAAGGACTTAGTTTCTCCAATCAATACACCAGTCCAAGATAATTTCCAAAGGACCCATGATGAAAAATGCTTTTACCTCCAGAAGAGAACTCATGAACTCTGAAAGCAGACAAAGAATAGTTTTTAAATTTTATTTTCCTTGTGTGTTTTTTTTGTCAATTTTTTTCTTTTGCAACATGGCTAATATGGAAATATGTTTTACATGATTTCACATTATAATTTATATTTTATTTCCTACCTTCTTGGGGAGTGACAGGAGGTTGGAGAGTAAGATTTTAGAACTCAAACTTTTTTTAAATGATCATTCAATTTTTTTTACGTATCATTGGGAAAAATTTAACAAAATTAAAATTAAAAAAAAAAGTTAAAAAAGAGTCTGCTGGCAATTCTAATTAAATGATGAAGTCAGAATCCAGATCAATGGAGGGTTTAGAAGAGAGCAAAACATAAAGTGGAGGTGCTGAATTTCCAGGGAGAAATGCTTTTTTGGGGGGCAGGGTTCAGAACTTTAAATATGGGAAGACTTGGATGTGTTTTTAGGTAGCAGGGAAGGTACCTGTAGATAGATTGAAGCTTAAGAAGAAGAAATGGTAGAGAAAGCAAACTGCTTCTCAAGATGAGAGGACAGGCGGTCCAGGAGAGGAAAGAGGAACAAGCATTTATTAGACACCTGCTTTGTGCCAGATACTTTACAAATATCTCTTCTGATCAGGAACCTGAAGGAGGACTGGACTTGGTGAGAAGGGTACTTTGTAATCAGACTAGAAGAAGGGATGACGTCAAGAGGCTTTGTGTTAAAGAGAAGGGAAGAAGAAAGAGCTCACCATGAAAGGATTCACTTTTTTAAGTAGAGTCAAAATCTCCAGACAAGAATTGACTCCTCAGAGGTGCTAACTGGCATGGTAGAAAGAGCACTGGTCCTGGGGTATCTGAGTTCTAACGTGGGCTTGGACACTCCACCCGGCAGAATTTAACTGGTGAGAGATTAAGAGGGGGATGGGGAGAAAGTAAGAATTGATTGGATTAGCTAAAGCTCCTAGGACCTTGGTTTAAGGAGAGCTCATGGTCTCACTAGGAAATGTTGATATTTAATTTATTTTTTAGTTATAGTTTTTTATTTTCAAAATATATACATGGATGATTTTTGACATCCACCACTACAAAACCGTTTTTAATTTTTTCCCTCTTCCCCTGCTTCCCTCCGTCGTCAAGTAATCCAACATATCTTAAACATGTACAATTCTTCTATACATATTTCCACAATGATCTTGCTGCACAAGAAAAATCAGATCCAAAAGGCAAAAAACGAGAAAGAAAATAAAATGCCAACAACAAAAAGAGCGAGAATGCTGTGTGGTGATCCACACTCAGTCCCCACAGTCTCTCTCTGGTCGCAGACGGCTCTCTTCATCACAAGATCATTGGAACTGGCCTGAATCATCTTATTGTTGGAAAGAGCCACGTCCATCAGAATTGATCATTATATAGTCTTCTTGTTGCCGTGTATATGATCTCCTGGTTCTGCTCACTTCCCTCAGTGTCAGTTCATGTGAGTCTCTCCAGGCCTCTCTGAAATCATCCTGGTGGGAGAACTGTTCGGTTCTGCAAATATGTATTGTATCTAGGAAATACTGCAACATATTTAACATATATAGGACTGCTTGCCATCTTGGAATGGGGGGGTGGAGGGAGGGAGGGGAAAAATCGGAACAGAAGCGAGTGCAAGGGAGAATGTTGTAAAAAATTGCCCTGGCATGGATTCTGTCAATACAAAGTTATTATTAAATAAAATAAAATTTAAATTAAAAAAAAAAAGAAATCATCCTGGTGATCGTTCCTTATAGGACAATAATATTCTGTAACATTCCTATCCCATAACTTGTTCAGCCATTCTCCACCCCATGGGCATCCCCGCAGGTTCCAGTTTCTGCCACAAACATTTTGGCACCTACAGGTCCCTTTCCTTTCTTCAGTATCTCTTTGGGGTATAAGCCCAGTAGAAACACTGCTGGATCAAAGGGGCTTCCAGATTGCTCTCCAGAACGGCTGGATGTGTTCACAACTCCACCAGCAATGTGTCATTGTCCCAGTTTCCCCGCATCCCCTCCAGCATTGGTCGTTCTAGCCAGTCTGACAGGCTGTGATGGAATCTCAGAGTTGTCTTAATTTGCATTTTTCTGATCAACAGTGACTTAAAGTACCTTTCCATATGAGTAGAAATAGTTTTAATTTCTTCCGATTTCTGAAAATCATCTATTCATAACCTTTGACCACTCATCAATTGGAGAAGAAACGTTGACATTTTAAACACTTCAGCAAGTATGGACTGAGCTGCTCACTTTGCGCCAGTCCTGTGTGGGTGCGAGTCCAAAGGCCAGAGAGGCTGATGGGGGGGGGGGGGGGGGCTTGAAGGACAGTTCTAAGTTCTGAATGGTTCCGGTCCTGCTTTGTGTCCTCTGGCTGGGGGGGAGGGGGGCGAAGGCCCAAGGGTTCTTCCTGAGCAGCAGAGTGGGCTCCCAGTAAAGGCCTCAGGCCTCCCATGCTGGGAAACACTGGCGAGGAGGCGGCCGAGGGGCGCCCTGCCTCACCCACAGCGTTTCTCCCTTGATGCTCCTCCTGGTCCCAGGAAGTGGCCGGGGCACCTGTTCCAACTCCGTTGTAAGTAAGAAAAATCCGAGTCCGAGTTTCTGAAATTCTGGCGTCGGGCTCCGCCCTCTGGAGTCCCGGGCGCAGACTTGGGTGGGTGGTCCTAAGTCACTTGACCCCAGGGTTCTCTGTGGGGGGCGGGGGTCAGCCCGGCACCTGTTCACCCCTCGGGGCCCCGAGAAGATGCTTCCCACCTCCCGGAGCTGTATGACCCGCGTTCTGACTCCCGGTGCCCGAACCACAGCACGGACCAGGTTCTTCTCAGAGATTCGGGTCCGTCGCCATCTCACTGTGCTCCGGCCCTGGGTCCCAGGGGAGCTGGGCCGCTTTCCGCTCTCTCTCAGCCTCCTTCCGAGTGACTGGATCAGTGATGGAGGAGGGACCTCGGTCTCCCATCTCATAGGAGGGGGGCCGAGGTCCCAGGGGCCCAGCGAGCCGGCCAGCTCCGGACATGGCAAGGGCCGGCTCTCTTCCTTTCCCGGGAGAATTTGAACTTGAGCCTTTTGTGAGCTGAGGTGGGGACGTCAGGGAGTCGTCGGTGCTGAAGCCTTAGGATTTGTCAGCCTGATGCCGGTTCTTCTGGGTCAGTGAGGGGGAGGGGAGAGGACTGTCCAATCCAGGAAAATATAAACACCTTAAAGGCACGAAAGGGTCCGTCTGTCTGTGTCCATCTGCCCATGCCCAGCACTTCCGGCCTGTGGACTTGTTACCCACCAGCTGGTTCAAGTTTAGGTTGATTGGCCCAAGATGAGAAAGCAGGGGCCAGACCCGGGCTTAGGGCCAAGAGGAAAACGGCTCCTCTCCATCTCAAGAGCAACAACTGAGGGGACGCTACATTGCAAGGATCCCGAGGGGGCACCCGCCTGGTCACACCGTCATTCTGCCCTCTGTGGAGAGGACCAGGTGTGTCCTTCCAAAGGGGAGCCGTCTCCCGCTCGCTATCCCCCTGCTAGACTTCTCCTTTCTCGGTGTGTTGGACGTCACCCGCCCGGGATGTACCCATTTCACAGGTTTCTCGTGGAAATCTCACGCAGCTTTTCAGAGTCAGACTGCGATGAAAACTTACCTTCCAGTGGCATTTTCAGATTTTTCATTAAATTTCCTCCCGTTTTCCTCCCAGCCCAGAGCTTAGGCTGATCTGGCTGACAAGTCATATGGTCAAGGGCGTCAGGGCGGACTGGGGTCACAGCTGCCCACAGCCCACCAGGGAATGGGAGCCCGGCCAGCCCTCCCTGACTCCAGCGGGCCACTTCTGACCTTGCAGGAGCATCCGCCCCGGGCCATCAGACAGACATGTTCCTGCGCACTGACCAGCCAACCTGCTTCCTAATGCCGCGGCCTCCTCATCTCAGCCGCAGGGACCCAGCCCTGGGCTTGGAGGCTGGATGCGGTCAGAGCCCAAGGTGCTCCTGGGAACAAGGGGGTCCCTCCTCCCAGCCTGACCATCCCCCCTGCCCGCCCTCCTCCCACTTCACTTGTTTATGGCTTCATTGACTAATGTGTGTCAGGAACCAGTGTAGTGTATGACTGTGTGTGAGGGTGTGTGAGGGCAGCAGAGAGCTGGGCTTGCCCCCCTTTCCCACCCCCACCCTCCCCAGCCTCCCCTGGCTGGTGGGAAGCCTCTGGGCTGGGTCCGATTTCCCTGAAATATTCCCATGTGACCCAAGGCCAGGGGCCACGACTGGGGGGGGGTGTGTGGGGGTGTCCCGGGGGCTACCCTGCACAAGCTTCAGCAGAAGTCTCACCAGAGATGGGATCAGGAGGGGCACCAGGAATAATTGCCCACGGAACCCCCAGGTGAGCCCCAAGGGCAGGTGCCCTCTTGGATGCCCCTAGTGTGAGGAGGGGCTGGTACTGTGTATTGGGAGGAAGGAGCCCACCTACACCGAGTCTGGGGCAGCCCCCAGGGCTTCCCTCCCCCAACCCCCCTCGGCCGAAGCCCCCGCTGGCTCCCAGCTCTAGCTCGCATCTCCTGCCTGCTCTTGGGGGCCTTTTCTCTTCCTCGTTTTCCTGACCGAGTCAGAGAGCGCTCAGGACTCTCAGCGGGGCGGGGTCCCCAGTGGCTCTCTCAGCAGAAGCCCCTAAATTGGGCGGACCCCGTCCCTTCAGGGGGTCAGAAAGGCGTAGGGAAGCCGGCGCCCTCGGGAGCTTCGGGGCACCCTTGTCCCTTCCTGGGGCCTCCGGGCTGGGCGTGGACCAGGGTCCCCGCATGGGCAGAGGCCACAAAGTTTGGGGGCCCGAGGTGGGGCGTCCCCGGTCAGCGGGGCGGGCGGACGGAAGCCCGGACCGAAGGCAGCTCACACGGACACAGGGTAACCGTCATGCAGCTTTGTCTTTAATGGCTCCGAGTCCCACCCCTGAGCGCGCCCGGCAGGGAGTCAGTTCGGGGGCTTTGGGGGCGGCCCCCCACCCTTCTCCGCAGCCAGCCTGCCCCGGGCCACCCAGCGGGCCCCAGGGGCATCATCGCAATGGCGGGTGAGCCCGCAGGAAGGCCATTGAGTCTTGACAGGCTAAGGCCCGGAGCGTGAATAATACAGAATCAAGTGTTGGGGGGAGGGGAGAAGCGGATGTGGGGCCGGGCCCAGAGCCAGGCCTGCCGCGGAGGGCCCCCTCCCCACAAGGGCCCGGAGGGGAGGGGGCGGGGAGACCTGCCTGGTCGGGCCGGCTTCAGCCACCGCAGTGAGCTCTGAAGCTGGGGCTGGCTGCCCAGGCGGGGGAGAGGATGCTGGGAGGCCGGCCCGAGGCCGGCCCGCTGGTGAAGGCCCACACGGAGCCAGGCTGGGCCCGCCGCCCTCGGGGACGGAGGAGAGCCCAGGCCCGGGGAGGTCCGCTGCGCCGAGCCAGTTCTGCGGGCCGGGACCGGCCGGAGGGCCGCTGTCCCGGAGGCGGGGGTTGTCCTAAGTGGACTTCTTCTCCTCTTCCTTCCCTTCCTCCTTCAGCGACTCCGCCACCAGTTTAATGTGCTGCGGAGAGAGCAGAGAGAAGCTTGAGCACCTCGCCCTCAGCCCCGTATGGAGAAGCCCCCACCCCCAGTGACAGCGGCAAAGTGGGGATTCCACGGGGGCTAAAAGCCGCAGCGGACCACGCGCAGGCGCCTTCGTGAGGCTGCTCTCCGATTTCTGTAAAAGACCCCCGCCCCCCTTACGGTCTGGAGGAGCCGGGCCCTCGGCCTGGCCCCGGGGATCGCCGGCACTAACTAAGCTCTCTTTCGTCTGCCTGGGGACGGTTTGTTCCGGGCCCGTGTGTGTGTGCGCACGTGTGCAATGAGTGTGAATGAGTGAGTGTGAGTGTGTGTGTGAGAGAGACACAGAGAGACAGAGACAGAAAGAGAAACAGAGAGAAGGGGAGAGAGAGATCTCGTTTGCCTTCTCCCCACAAGGGCACCTTCTCTCAAGCCTGCTTGGAGACCTCCATGAGCCCCTTGGGCCCCCACCCTCCTCACAGAGCAGCCTGAGCAGCAGGAGCTAGGCGGAGGCTCAGGAGCCAAGAGGCCGGGCCAGACCATTGTACAGAGAAGAAGGTGACCTCAGGCAGAGGGACCTGTTCAAAGTCCCCTAGGACGGGCCCAGACAAGCCGGGCATCCTGGGGGCTCCCACATCAAGCCTCTCCCACCCTCCTGTGCTGGGTGGACTTCCCACCCCGACCCCTCCCCTGCCTGGAATGGCCAGAATCCCTCCTCCTCCTTCTCTCCCACATGCCCATGAGAGCTTATCTGACCGACACTGACAAACACGTAACCCCTGCCAGGGAGATCTGGGCCTTCGGAGGGTCCTTAGTCTCCACAAAAAGCCTTCTCGGCCACCGGGAGTTCTCCTGGGTTTGCCAAAAATAGGGTGAAAAATGCACTTTGGTAGAGCTGGTTTCCTTTTCAGTCCTGTGTATTTTGCATGTTAAAGGTAGTGTGAGGAGCCCGGGAGTGTCACCAGCTGGGCCCAAGGCACAAAGGTGGAGAAGACCCTGAAATGAGCTGCCAAGCTCGGGAATACAGGAGGCTGGGATGGGACCCTCCCTCGGAGCCCCAGCAGCTCCTGTCCGGGGGCTTCTTCTCTCCCTCGTTCCTGTCCCCTCCTGACTCCCCCCACTCCCACCCATTCTTCCCGTGGACCCTCCGCCCCCTTCCTGGCAGCTCTGCTCAGGGGAGGCTCCTGATTTCACAGCCAAGCTGATATCCGACTGCTGATTTTTCAGAATTTCCCTCTGATTTCTCCTCCCAGAGCTGAGCTCCCCGGTCAGTTAAGAGTCCCCGCTGGTTCTGAGGCCTGGTCCCAGCCTCCACGTCACTGCCCAGCTTGACAAAGGATGGAGGAGGGGGCGAAAGAACGTTTCTGGGCCGAGGAGGAGACGTTTGAGGCGGGAAGCTCCGCTCCTGGTCTCCCGAGCAGCCCCGGCTCTCTGAGAGCCCGGGAGCCGCCGGCAGGAGCGGCAGGAGCCAGCGGCCTGGAGCTGGACAGGGGGGCCTGGGGCTCCGCCCCCGCGCGCAGGTAACTCCATTAGTGGCCGGGCCTTCCATTGAGACGGTTTGACTTATTTCCCCAACCTGCGGCGGGTCTGTGGGAGCGGCGGGCCTGTGGGAGCGGCGGACTGTGGGAGCGGCGGGACTGTGGGAGCGGCGGGCCTGTGGGAGCGGCGGGACTGTGGGAGCGGCGGGCCTGTGGGAGCGGCGGGCCTGTGGGAGCGGCGGGCCTGTGGGAGCGGCGGGTCCGTAGGAGCGGCGGGCCCGTGGGAGCGGCGGGCCCGTGGGAGCGGCGGGACTGTGGAGCGGCGGGACTGTGGGAGCGGCGGGCCTGTGGAGCGGCGGGCCTGTGGGAGCGGCGGGACTGTGGGAGCGGCGGGACTGTGGAGCGGCGGGCCTGTGGGAGCGGCGGGACTGTGGGAGCGGCGGGACTGTGGGAGCGGCGGGACTGTGGGAGCGGCGGGCCTGTGGGAGCGGCGGACTGTGGGAGCGGCGGGACTGTGGGAGCGGCGGGACTGTGGGAGCGGCGGGCCTGTGGGAGCGGCGGGACTGTGGGAGCGGCGGGACTGTGGGAGCGGGGGCCTGTGGGAGCGGCGGGACTGTGGGAGCGGCGGGACTGTGGGAGCGGCGGGACTGTGGGAGCGGCGGGACTGTGGGAGCGGCGGGACTGTGGGAGCGGCCGATCGGCTCCGGAGAAGGTGGTTTTCGCCTCCGCTCCCTTTTCCATCACAAACCCTTCCCATCACTCCGAGCGCTCGCTCCGGTTCCTGCAGATTCTCTTTAGAAGGAAACTGGAATATTCCGACCCGGTTAATTATGAGCCCCCGTCCCAGATAAGGAGCGTTAACCAGCACCCGGTGATCGGAGCTTTCCTCGCCGGCTGCCCTCGGAGGGGCCGCGGTCCGGGGATTTCGGGGCCTGCGGGAGGACTCCGGAACATGCTCCCCCAGCATGGAAGCAGGGCGACCGGGCCCAGTGACTGGCGGCTGTGGGAGCGGGCGCTCCTCTGCCAAAGGCCGCAGCCACCAAAAGGCCAAGCTTCTGCGCGTGGAAACAGGAGAGCTGGCCCGGCCTCAGTTTTCTAGTCTCTGAAATGGGATCCATGCGCTTCTGCGTCTCTCACGCGCTGCTTTCAAAAGCTGGCGTCTTCACATATGGAAATATGTTTAAAAGGAGAGCACACGTGTATTTGCTGGGGGGGGGGGAAACATTTAGAACACAAAATTGTACTAAAATGAATGTTGAAAACTCTCTTTACAAGTATTTGGGAAAATACTATTGAGAAAAAATTCTAGATTAAAAGACCCCAAACTTTCCTCGTCTCCAGCGCCAGCATTTGGCCCGGGCACACGCTGAGGAAGAACAGTTTGCTGACCAAGGGACAACATTCTAAATGCCCAGGGTCCTTAAGCCATCCCAAGTGTCCCTTCCCAGCCAGAACCGCTCCCAAGGCCCCGTTGTGGCCGTTTCCCCTGAAACAGATCTGCCATAAATTGAAAATAATCTTTCATTTTTTCCCAATTACATGTAAAGAGTTTTCAAGATTCATTTTTTTATAAGATTCTTAACTTCAAATGATTCTCCCTGCCCATCCCCCTCTCGAGGATGGCAAGGGGCTGTGGGTTGTACACAGGCAGTCACAGCGAACACGTTGCCACAGACGGGCAGAAACTGAGCTCCCCAAGGTCAGGACCAGCACAGCCCGGGCACACAGCAGGCTCCTCAGCTCCTCAGTCTGCCCACCAGTAATGGCGTTTATTGAGCATCTCTATGCAAGCTGGGGGGGTTTGGGGGGTGCTGCCGGGCACACGGGCAAAGCAGCAGCAATCTCTGCCCTGGAAGCAGCGAGAGGGGGACGGGCGGGTCCGCCCAGAGGTCAGCACAGGAGGCTAGGAAATCATTAACCGTCAGCCCGAGGGAGGGCTCCTGGCAATGCTTGCTGGGTGACTAATGGGGGGCGTTTACCCAGCCACCCCCAGTTCCACAGAAGCTGGCAATCGGCAGGGCAGCGACTTCCTGGGCAGGGGCCAAGAAAAGGCCCAGTGACCTGCCCGTGTCAGGCTCCGGGGAAGAGGAAGATCATTTGGGGAACTGTTGAAGGGAGTCGGGGGGAGGGGGCAGGAAGCCAACCGGGAGGTGATGTCACAAGGGGGGCCCCCAGACAGGGAGGGACCCCATCCCAGAAGCAGCAGGTGACTGGCGCTGCCATAAACCTGTCTGACGCAGAGTTGCTCCCTCTGGGCCGCCACGGGGGCAGGGCCGGTCACTGCCGTCCCGTCGGATCCACCCTGGGACCGGAATGGACAGTGACTGTCCCGGTCACCCAGGGCCCTGCATCTCCCCGGGATGATGTCCTGCACTTTGTTCCCCTGCAATCAGGTCCTCTGGCTAGGTCCTTGTAGGGCAGCAGGGGACAGATGCGGAGCATGACGGCCCGGGGCAATGACCTTGGGCTTCCCTGCCCCTCTGCCCACTCTCTAAAACCCCCCTTGTGTCTCCAGGCCAGTCCAAGACTTTCCCAGCACCTCCCAAGGCTTGCCGGAAGGACTCCATGCCAGTCTGTAAGGACAGGAGCCCATGAAGAGCCAGAGGGACAAGCTGAGGGACCCAGGCCTTTCCCTGACTTCCCCAAGGGCTGAAACAAAGGGCATCTCTCTTCTGGCCGCATGGGGAACTTGAAGAGAATGACCGACCCGGCTTTTGGCAGGGGGGAGGCCCAGAGGAGACAAAAGGGAAAGGCAGGGCCTCTGAGAGGGACTGGCCAAGGGGTTTTTATTTTTCATCAAAACTGGTGAAAGCCCAACATTGTGTGAAATAACCCATCAATATGCTCCAAAGTCCTGAAAGTCATCGCTTCAGAGGAGTCTGAAATCTGTGATTTCACAGACAGAAAGGAGGCTTCACAGACAAAAAGAATCCGAAATGACCAGTGCCAGCAGCCGCTGGGAGAAGAATACAGCCCATTCTTTTGGCTGCTCTGTAAGGGAGAGGGGGGAAATGCTGCAAAATGTCATAAAAGTGAAAGGTAAGGGAGCAGAAGAAAGAGATTTTGAGTTCACATGATCTATCAGCAGTCGAGCCTGGGTCAGGGCCCCAGGTTTCAATCGTGAAGGGACCACGGCGCCTCCTTTTCTGAGCCTGGAGAATATGAGCTTCTTGAAAGCCAGGATTTTATCCTTTTGTGTCCCCAAAGCTCTGGCCTGCTTTTTACAGGGCAGGGGCTTGAGCTGAGA
>NC_067402.1:19543900-19548900 GCF_016432865.1 Antechinus flavipes
AAATTACCCAACATTTGCTGGATTATACAGAAGACGAGGGAGTTCCAAAAAACTGTTTACTCCTGCTTCATTGACTGCATTAAAACCTTTGACTGTAGGGGTCACAATAAAATCTGTCAGGTTCTCAAAGAGATGAGAGTACCGGGTCATCTTATTTGTCTCCTGAGAAATCTGTACATGAGTTGAGAAGCAACAATTAGAACCAAACGTGGAATAACTGATGGCTTTAAGACTGAGAAAGGAGAATGACAAAACTGAACACCGTCACCTTCTTTATTTAACATCTCCAGAGTATATTATGTGAAATGCAAGGCTGGGCAAACCAAAAGATGGAATCTCTCTTATGCAGATGATACCACTCTGATGGCAGAAAATGAAGACTGAAGAAGCTCTTGATGAGGGTGAAAAAGGAGAGTGTAAAATCTGGTTTGAAGGTTAATACCCAAAAATCTAAAATTTTGGCAACTGATCCTTTCACTCCCTAGCAAATAGAGGAAGAAGAAATGGAATTTTATATGCTCGGGCTCAAAGATCATTGCAGATGGCCCCACAGCCATGAGACCAGACACTCACTCCTTGGAAGGAAAGCTATGGCAAATCTGGACAGCAGAATAAAAAGCAGAGATCTTGCCAACAAAGATTTGTGTCTGGTTTCTTCAATACTAACATATGGCTATGAAAGGTGGACTATAAGGAAAGCTGAGGGCTGCAGAATTGACACTTTCAATCTATGGCGCTGGAGAATTTTTAGTCTCTTGGGCAGCAAGGAAATAAAATCAACCAATACTTAAAGAAATTAATTCAGACTACTCAGTGAATGGACAAATATTGAAGCTGAAGCTGAAATACTTGGGCCACACAATGGGAAGATGGGATTCACTGAAAAAGACCCTGATTTTTGGCAAGTTTGAAAGCAAAAGAAGGGAATGGTCAAGGATGAAATGGATAGATAGTGTTCATGGAAACAATGAACATGAGCTTGGATAGACGTTGGGAGATAATGGCGGATGGACGGGCCTGACAGGCGATGATCCACAGGGTCACAAAAAGTTGATGGACAGGATAAGGGAGGCCTTATCTCCCTGGTCCCCAGTATCTGCAGGACTCTCTGTCTCCCTATATTGACCTGGTTTGGAAAAATGTCTGGTTTTACTTTGTTATGAAAATGCTTGTTTTATTCTAAAAACTAAAAACAAAATTTAAAAAATTTACAATTTTTTAAAATTGGGATTTTCCCCCCTTAAGACTTCCTGATCAGGATTTGTTCTGGTACATTTTCTGAGATCTTTGTGGAGGAGGGAGAGTGGGGGAGCTGGGCTGTATTTCTTTCTGCTATTCTATCTTGGGTCTGCATTCATCAGTTCTTTTAATAACACAAAGACTCTCTTTCAGAGTCAATATCTGCTTAGGAGGTTTCAGCATCCTCAGCTAGAGTACTTTGTGTTACACTGATTCTTGATGGCTTCTGCAGTTCTACAGACCAGTTAGATGATCCTTTGTCCAGATTGGGGGTGTCTAAGTTTTTTCTTGAAGATCCTCTGTAAATTGTCTGGGGTCTTTGAAACAATCACTTAGGACCTGATAATTTGTGGATCTTGAGTGTCGTGGGAAAAGCAAAAAAAATTCTTGCTTTAACATATTGATCTTAGAGACTGACCACATTATCCTCCTTTCCTCAAAAGTTCTTGATTTCTTTTGCTTCATTATTTCATTATTTATTTTTTATTCGGGCCACCAGGAACAGAGGATAATAATAGCTCTTAAGCTTATCTATATCTTCCTATTTAAATACCTTACATTAGGTAAATATTGGCAGAAGGCGGGCTTTGTTACAAAGTCTATGGCCAAGTAAACCTGATTTGAGGAAATGGTCACTGAGAATGAGCAAATGGTAGAATTAAAGATGATTAGAATGAAAACTGAGCCTTGAACCAGGGATTTCTTTCCAACTTCTGGCTGAACAGCCCCAAAAAGGCAACTTAAGAAAAAGTGACCTAAGTAACTGGTTAGTGGCGCAGTCGAGGCTTCCGAGCTGGAGGAGACCTCGGAGGCCAGCCAGCCTGAGCTCTCCATTTACACGGGAACATGGTCTGGGAGGTAAAGTCCAAGGGCACGTCAGATCTCCCCCCTCCATGGCCTGGAAATCCATCACTCCTTCCACCACAACACACAGTTTCCCATTAATCACAAAGGTCTGAGCACTAGCAATCAGCCATCACCTGGGGTGAGGGGGCAACTCATGGCTCTCCTCCTGCTGTGTGGGCCCACGATGGCTCCCCCTCCGGATGGCGGGTCTGGCTGACGGAGGTTCTGGGGTGTTAATCATGACATGAAAGACCCCGGCTCAGGACTGCCCGGCGTGCCTGCCCTCCTCAGAGAAGGGCTGTGCTCCAGGAGCACAGCAGAACTGAACTAGCCCAAAGGAAATGAGGGATGCGCAAAATGAGAGAATCCACCCCAAACATTCATAGGGACTCTGCGTCCGAGCACTCCGGCTTGCACTGGTCTGATCGGCCCCAGTCGGACACACTGTGACTCTACATTTTGGTTCTCTGAGAACGAAGGAACAAGGACCGACCAAGTGTAACCATCTCTGTGGGTCTCAGTTTCCTCATCTGTAAAAGGAGAGATTAAGCCCGATGACTTCTAAAGCCCCTTCAAGCTTTAAAACTATCTTTTCCTATGAATCTCCTCCATCTTTATTTATTTTTATTTCTTATTTATTACTAATACTAATATTATTTGTTACGAAATCTTTAGTTTCTTTTCTCTTAGGAGTCAAAAAGTCCCTCTACGATGATTCTATAGCACACTTCTAATTCTACACAATAGCTAATGGGTACTTATAGCCAGACAATTCCGAAAGGATCCTGATAACACGATAGGCTTTTAAAGGAAATGCTTAAATATTGATTTCCTTTCTACATCAGGTAAATGAATCGAGGGGAATTTCTGTGGATTACAAAACTGAAGCCACATCAGTCAGAGAAAGAACAGCTCAAAGTATCGATGTAAAAGAACGTGGGAGCCTCCGGTGGGCGGCTGGACATATTTTATTTATTCTACGCCCCTTCTTCTTGATGCCCCGTGTCCCACCATGACAGGGATGGTAATAGGTCACAGAGCTGCTGGGGGTGGGCGGCAGTCAGAGAGGGAGACTGGAGGCGTCCTCGGTGTAAGTACAGGGAGGGCTTTGGGTTGAGAACTGGCTGTTTGGCGCTGGCCCAGGACCCCCCGCATGGCGCGTCCGCCTCAGAGAAGGGGAGCTCCGGGAGCAGGACTGAACGAGCCCAGGAGAAACGCGAAGCGCACAATGCAGGAGAAGCCCCCACGGGACACTTTTGTCCCACCTGTGGCCCCGCATTCCGAGGCTGTGCTGAGCTGATCCATCACGGTCGGATGCCTGTAACTGATTCTAGCTGTGAGGTCGTTCCGATCCTCCCCGACAGCCACAGCCACCGTCTCCTCCACGGCCTCCCAGGAGACAAGGAGCGCGCCCTCGGCCCTCGCTCCGCCTGTGGAAACTCGCTCCTGCAGCTACTTTCGGAGCCAGTTTCCCAGGCAGAGCTTGAAGGCCTCAGAAATGAAACGTCGCAGATAGTCTAAGCCCGCAAATTAATTTCAGGGGAGAGTGGGGAGTCTCTGGGATCTGTTTACCATCAACCCACAGACACAAAATCAATCTTGATGCTCTCAGGCCAGGAGCCGAGTCTATTTGATTAACTCCCACATGGCTCCGAAATTCAGGGCTTTAAAATTATCCCGTGACTTTAATATCGGGAGCCACACAATCCGGCGATCCTGCTCGTACAGACGGAGGCCCGAATGCGAAGGGGCAGGGAAGAGGGGTCCACGGGCTCCCACGGGAGCCGGCCTTTCTTCTCTCCCACTGCATCATCTTTTTCTGTCCATGTTCCCACTAATGGCATGTTTCAGGCAGCAGGTACCCACAGGGTCACTGTGCCCTTTCCCACAAGAACAAAGTCTGTTCAGATGACTTCTGGTGGGCAGCCCATTGTCCTGGGAGGCTCTGCCATGCCCCCTGGCCCTAGTGCCATTCCCATGGTTCAGATGCCGTTCCCTCTGGCTCCAGTGCCATTCCCCCTGACTCTGGTGCCATGTCCTCTGGCTCCGGTGTCATTCCCATGGTTCAGATGCTGTTCCCCCTGGCTGGGGTGCCGTGCCCCCTGGCTGGGGTGCCATGCTCCCATTCCCATTCGGTTTTCCCCTTTTCTGAGCTCCGTTCCAAGCCAATATTGAGTCTTTGATTGGAGACCTTGAAGGAAGGCCCACTGAGGAGCGGGGACACCATTCAGATAAAGGCCAAGGGTCAGGCCAGTGGGTGAGAAGATGGAAGCTGGGTTTGACCCTTCTGGTCACCTCTAAAGCCCTCATGGATAAGTGCGGGCCTGGACTCCTAGAAGTAGGAAATGGGGGCGGCGATCCCCGCCATCCTAGTCAACAGCAACAGCTGGGACTCAGTTAGATTGCCACCATGGAAGAAAGGCAAGCTCTCATTCTCTGCCTCTGAGAGGAGGAAGAGGAGAAGGGGCTCACGCCTCTGGGGCAGGGCCAGCATCAGGGTCTGGTGCCCGGGCGGGAGTCCCCCTCCTGACCAGAGAAGCCGTCTCCTCCCGCAGAGTTTGAAAGCTGGAGCCTCCACGGTGACAGATGTCGGGGAGGGTCTTTCCGCAGGTAAACCCATAACAGCAACGAGCAAGGCTGGCCCCTCACCGCCCCTGCTTCGGTCACTTGGCCCAAGGCAACATCTTTACACTCGAAGACGCCGCTGGTCACCTCTGGTTCAAGTGGGAGGAGGGAGCTTTCTCCCAGCCAGGAGTTTGGGGGTGCGGGCCGGGCCCCTGGAGCCCCCCCGACTAGCTCCTCATTTAGACGCAGGAGAGATTGTGGCTGGGACAGCGGGGCTCGCCGGGGCCGGCGGGCTCTTGATTCTGGACTTTCCACAACATAACATCATGCTTGTGAGAAGGAGACGGGCG